>NC_036850.1:10257215-10291520 GCF_002910315.2 Salvelinus sp. IW2-2015
TAAGTAAACAGGGATAGGCAGACATTCAAACTCCACCTAAACCCCCAATCTCCATCGATCACATTTAATTGTTTTTCCATTGGTGATGTTGAAGACAACATACATTTTCCCTTTACACTATAACTGGCGTTGTGAGAACAGACCCTGTCTTCTCTTTGACTCAGGCAGTAGGGCTAGAAAATTGCTGAGGTACTGTATTGTTCTTAGTCTGATAGGACAAGGTTCTTGTTAAATCACAGAGACTGATTGCTTTTATGTTCTACTGCACTGACTTTTCTATTTCCGCCTAAGTAAATAAATAACCTGGCAATACGAAGGGTATGAGAGGGTGAACTCGACATGATTCCAGTCAAGTTGACGGAATATTAGAACATGTGCATTGTTTTACCATGAAACAGATCATTAAAATCAAACAAATGGATCTTCGCTTTGTTGTAATCTCACAACACTGTATCTGTCCCCAGACTATCCAACTCCAGGGCGGATGGTGGAGGGAAAAGAGAAGAAAAGACAGCGAGGGACCCCATAGGCTTGATGGGCGAAGGTACCGTTTTCAAAGCTAATGGAATAGAAACATTATATTGTGATTCCATTGACTTGACTTATATTGCAATTCAACTCACATTTTGAGATCAACAAAGTGGGATCACTTTGGTCAACATCAAAACAAAACTGTAGAGCGACTGGGTACCTAGCAGCTTCCATGACTTCCTCGGTGATATGTTCATATGAAATGATGCCGCATGCCATGAAAGCAATATCGGCTTAACAAGAACTCATTGTTTTATGCTGTTGCTCACCATGAGTCATTGACTTTAATGCCTTATAAATACTGTTGATATACTAAATTGCTATTATATTGTCACATTTTATAATCTTGATGGTAAAATGGTGGTGCTTTTATATAGGAAAATATGAAAAGGCTCACTCAAGTTTGGAGTTGTACGATGACGAGTCTTGCTCATTTCACTCAGGGCACTTTGTGTTGATAGCTTACTGTGCATACGAGAGGCGTGTGGTGCTAGAAATAATTGTTATTTTCATAGTAAGAAAGGCCATATCAATTAAGAATAAATAGCTCCTTAGTTATTATGCCACTGCACAGTGGTCGGTCAGCCATTAAACGTGTTTTTCCCCTATCCCTTTTTCAACTTTTGCGGAAAGACTGAGGGTATATACGCCCGTAATAGAAGCATTTCATATCAGCTACTTTAGCCTATGTGCTTATTCATGAGTTGTTGCGTAGCATACGTGTGTGGGGTGAGAGGCGTATTTGAAATGAACACAGAGGAATCTATTCATCTTCGAGTTCAAACAATTCTTTATGGATTATATGCTTTCCCATTTGTACAAATCTTTTTTTATGCATGCAGAAAGGCATACCACTGCTAGAGAAATAAAGAATTTGGCTAAATCCTCCACTGAACTCTGTTACTAGAGCAGTTAGGGGAAATACTGTATTTGGTTGAAATATTTAGGGGAAGGCCGGTGGCTGGACAGCAGGTTTGGATGAAGAGATGACTTGTCTCACTTCACTCCTCTCTTGATCACACACCCATGTGCTCCTCATCCCTCATTTCATTTAGACATGAAGTCGGTTTGGTCTTTACAGAGAGTTTGGTTTGGTCGGTTTGGTCTTTACCCACCATACATACAAGTGAAACTAAATGTCATTTCAGTTAATATCCTTCCAGATTGAATGCTGTCTTCTCATACAGTATATGGCAAATGAATACACCCACACCCAAATGTTACATTTACTCATTGGATTGGAGCAGTTAAGTGATTATTTGGATTAATGGAGACATGGGGACATGTTGAGCTGTGGTGCAGGCGACCTCTGACCTCAGTGATTTTCTGTGAATACGTGTGAAGATGGGCCAGGGCTCAGTCAGTGTGGGATGAGACAGGAGAACAGGGTGGATAGATGAGGTGTCTCTAATTGGCAAAACAATAGGCTCATCTGCTCAACTTAAACCCTGTATTACTAGAGGCATAGAGAGGTTAAACTGAGAGAGGACTGAGAGTGTGAAAGAGAAGATGTCGCTCTGTTGCTCTTTCCAACAGGACAGGCAGTAGAGGATCTCTTGAGCAGCTATCCAGTTAGGAAGCATGTTATCTGGTATGTATAGAGCACCACTGGACTTTGGTCCACGATGCCAGCCAACGTCGCTCAGTAGATCCAACATGCTGCTACTACTTTTGACACATAGAGTGGTTGAGTTCACATCACGTACATTGGATTTTTAATCTCAAGTACTCACCAGCCAAACGACATCTGTTTCAAAACGTGGGATTAGTATTTCCTGTTTCGACTCAAGGCAGACATCCCCCCCCCGCCATTCAAAAAACATTCATCCACATATTCGTACATGGTGCAGTATTTACAAATTCATGAGAATTTCAAATATTCTGATAAAATGTAGCAACAGCAGCGAGCAGCCATGAGCATGAAAACACCAAACAGATTTATTCCTCCTGTCTTGTTTACTGGTTCACGGAACACTGGATGCAAACAGAATGCAAATGGATTTGAATTGGGAACATCAGGTGATGCAGAGCGTAATTGTCATTGAGAAATGTCCAAGATTTTTTTTTATCATTATCAGTAGGGGGGTTTCTTTATGAAATCCATCTTAAACAAAAGCTATCATCGCTCCRAAGGCTTGTGATCTTCCTTTGTCACTTGCGGATGCGGTTGCGTCTTTAATTTCCTTTCAATTAAAAGTAAATATGCGGTTTTATTTGTTTCCCACTGTGAAATCTAAACAAGAGGAGTCAACACGAGCAGACAGGTGAGGAGTATTCATTTTTTTGTGATCTGATTCAACAGGCGCTGCTTGCCTCTCTCAATGCTTGTTCTCCCAGTGAGATCCAAGACTGTGGAAAAGGAATATTTTTAAATAAAGGTTTTATTGTCACATATACTGGATAGGTGCAGTGAAATGTGTTGTTTTACAGGGTCAGCCATAGTAGTACGGAGCCCCTGGAGCAAATTAGGTTTAAGTGCCTTGCATCAACAGATTTTTCACCTTGTCGGCTCTAACATCTAAGATACCAGCTACCCTTTATGTAGCTTGTTAATAACTGGACTATATATATATAAATATATTTTTTTATTATTATTATTTGTATTTAAAAAAAAAATTAAAGTACAACAAAAAACATAACCATCTATATAAATGTTTTAGCTGAACCCACTGTGCTGTAGTTTTAACCAGTTCAATATTCTCGAGAAAGTCAAATCCATACATGATTTTTCTTTCCAGGTGTTAATAAGAAGGTGCTATTTAAACCCTATCGTAAAACATGTTTGCTTTGCTGTACCCAAAAAAAGGGTTTAAAGGTTCCCTGAGAAGTATTGGCCTATACAGTATGTCCAGTTACCTCGCTATTCCACAGTAATTAGATATCTGAGCACACATTCTATTCTGTCTTTGTTTTAAAGCACCCCACTCTCTCCATGTTTGCCTCGTGCCGGTCTAAATCAAACCGTATCTATGTTCTACAGTCACAAAAACACTATTCCATTCCCCCCCCCCCATTCCACTTCAGGAAGTACACCAGTTCAGCTTAAGTAAWACTGAGTCAAGGCCTTGATTTAATATAAGTGATGTCATTACAGGGTCACATGTCAATGCGTAATATGATATAAATTTGGTTTCCTTGGCCCTGTCCAGGCTATACTCTTACTGTGCTTTTAAGCTCCTCTGTTTCTCTGTGGGCTTCACATGATAGATGGCCTCATCCCTTCCAAATGTTTTATTGCTTTTGTCATTAGCAGTGGTGGCAGAGGCACACTACTGTCATTTACTGCATATATATGTGAGATTAGAAGAGTTGGAATGTAAAATGTATGAATGTACACAGATACACCAGCTTGTGGAAATAGATGCATCGTTGAGAATCTAAAGACATGTGTCACACTGTCTCAAACTAACTAGCAAACAATGGGCTGTGACCTTTGCCATGTCACCCTCTCAAAACATAATCTCTCCCCGGTTAAGTTAATATACCTTCCATAAGCCTACCACATGACACACTGACAGAGAAAATAAATACAACTTGAGTTTTTTCCAACCCAAACTTACTCTGCGCTTGTTTGTGTGCCGCGGAAAGGACTAGATGAAGGTGTGGAGTGGTGGAGAGTGAAGAGAGACAGAGAGATAGAAAAGGAGGTTTTGGTTGTGGGAAACCCTTAGCAAGCACAACATGCCATAATTGCTAGGATCAGACTGAATATTTGGAGGGACTGTCTTTTGGATCATCCGCCACCTTTTGTCTGTTTCTCTCCCAGTTGAAGTGGATGTGTAGCCCAAGGTGAGCTAGTGTGCTGANTCCAGGCTATACTCTTACTGTGCTTTTAAGCTCCTCTGTTTCTCTGTGGGCTTCACATGATAGATGGCCTCATCCCTTCCAAATGTTTTATTGCTTTTGTCATTAGCAGTGGTGGCAGAGGCACACTACTGTCATTTACTGCATATATCTGGGTCAACAAAAGGGAGTTGGAATGAAACTGCAGCTGAATGAGGCCTGGCTATGTGAGATTAGAAGAGTTGGATTGCAAAATGTATGAATGTACACAGATACACCAGCTTGTGGAAATGTATCCATCATTGTGAATCTAAAGACATGTATTTTCACCGGRTTGGTTTTGAGTCACACTATCTCAAACTAACTAGCAAACAATGGGCTGTGACCTTTGACATGTCACCTTCTCAAAACATAATCTCTCCTCAAGTAGAGTTAATATATATTCAATAGGCTTACCACATGAYACACTGACAGAGAAAATAMATTTAACTTGAGTTTTTTCCAACCCAAACTTACTCGGTGCTCATTTGTGTGCTGCGGAAAGRACTAGATGAAGGTGTGGAGAGTGAAGCGAGACAGAGAGATAGAAAATGAGGTTTTGGTTGTGGGAAACCCTTAGCAAGCACAACATACCATAATTGCTAGGATCTGACTGAATTTTTGGAGGGACTGTCTTTTGGATCATCCGCCACCTTTTGTCTGTTTCTCTCCCAGTTGAAGTGGATGTGTAGCCCAAGGTGAGCTAGTGTGCTGAAGCTTCTCGTTCTTTGGTGTTATTTTGTGTTTTTGACCCGGCGCCGTCGGAAGAATTTTAAATAACAGATTTCCTGGTTGTTTTCAGCAAGGCCTCATGTAAAATGGATAGGGGTGGCACATTTATTGAAGTTTGATTTAAAGTGTTGGGCAAAAAAAAGAGATCTTGTCATAAATTATTTGACTCATATCCAACCCTGCAATGTATGTTGGATTGTTAAATAATGCATCACCTCACGCATAATTAGGACAACACCATTCTTTTTACTATGGGTGGTTCTTTACGATTTTTTAATGGATGCCGAGGACACCTGATTGATCTCAAGAAAACATGACCCCTCTGTAAATGGCACCCAGTGTTTTAAATTCAAGTTTCACTCTAAATGATATAGGTTATCATTTGAATGCTCATTATCATTTAGACACAAAATAAGCGAGGGTAATGTGTCCTAGAACACAAGCCACCAGCGTAATGTTGTACCCAATAATGTACCTATATATTTGCTTTCAGAGAGTGATTATTGCCATCCGGAATGAACGCTTTTTGATTCTAACGCAATGTGACAAAATGCAATGGGCAGTAAATAAAGAAAAAAATAAAGAATATTTTATGTGCTTTTTTACCTCTCCTGAAGATAACACCTTTAGTGGAAGTGCCTAGGAGCATTAATAAGCAGACAGGATGTATGGGTAATCTTCAGCTTTGAGCCATTACGCTACATTTATCTGTGACCCACACACTTTATATTATTACAGTTAAAGTCCATGAAAGTGTGTTTAGACAAAGATGAAGGCATTACCTGCACAGAAACCCCAAGTGCTATTAGAGGCTTAGCCCTCGTGATGTGAACTGGATATTAAATATCCTTTATCTTACATTTCTCTCAGCCTCGGGTAAGCTGATATCTCACTTCGCCTTGCCTTATATTGCTATTGCTGTAATAAATACATTGATATCAATGGGGTGAGTTTGTCCCAGTCTGAAAAGATTATGGGAGCCATGCCTCCCTTAACAAAGTATGAGGGCTATATATAGCTACATGTATAAAGAGTGGTGGTACGTAAGTAGGTTCTGGATAACGATTGTCTTAGTGACACAGTGAAGCGTCTAGCTGGATGAGTGAAGGGGCAGTGCAGGCCATCTAGAGTTCCTCAGGGACAACACTCACCTGTATTTGATCTCTCCTCACTCCCTCTCCGCCCCTCCCACTACTTGTATTACTTTTCAAGGCCAATACCGTGCGCYAGCTAGGGAGCTAGTTTTAGCTGTAGCATCTTCCCTTGGGTACGGATGGAGGTTGATGATATTAACCTATAGCGTTTTTTCCCCCTTTCTCTATTACACTCCAAATTACACACATTTAAGGATACGAAAGTGGAAATCACATAAGGGATGCAATCTATTTAAAACCCTCTCCTTGGGGTGAAGAATGTGACATTTGCTGAACCCCTCCCCCTCGACCCATCCTTAGCTCATTGTCCCCCCCCTCGAGTTTTCCCGTTACCGTAGGGCTTCACCCTGCTGTACCCCCCTCGTGGGGAGGAATCGGGATGGCATGAACACATTGTTATACATTTTCTATCATGTAGTCTAAAATACGCCTGTAGGTCTGGCCTTGTTGATGATGCTGATGATAGACCACTGTATGTGAATATCCCATGACTGCAGACATCAATGCTGTATCATACATATAGGGGAATATCTCAACCACTACATGGTCAGTTTAACAGACATTAAAGAGAGACAGACCTGCCACTTGGTGTTCTATAAGCCAACAGTGTAGACTACTTGTTCTGTAGTTCCTCTCATAATGATGTGGGAAAAGACCCACACAATTCAAGCCTTGCTACAGTGTGACTAATAAATGGGCCAACACGCATAATAAAGCGTTAGGGTGGTTGTGACGGAATATAGAAAACCATCTCATAACTTCCTGGTTCTGAATAGCCCTCCACAAAAGGTCAYGGCGGTGACAACAGTGTGATGGATGTCACCAACGTGCAATTAAATTCTTCTTAAAAAGGAGAATCCGGGCTGCTCTGTGTTGCTTATTAAATATAAAACAGTTCAATCAAAAGTCAGAGGCCTTTATGTTTAATGTAGTCTGGACAACCAAGAGTTTATCTCTGAATTATTCATGGTGTTGATGGGTGAGGTCAATAACAGAACCAATACTCGTTATGATTGTTTGTAGCCCAGCGCAAAGGTCACTCGACAACTTCTCTGACGCGTCAAACTTTTTTTCCTGTCTGAATAAATAGTGAAGAGCAAACCATAATGCTCTTGTGTTTTGTGGTACGCAAATATTTGCTGTCCAGTTGCTGGAGGTTTTGATGCACAGCTTCCTCTTTCCCTCTCCTCTCTTTCTCTGTCTCTCTCTCTCACATACACACAGTCACGCGCAAATGAACACACACATGCACACACATTTACACGCACAAGCTTCTTTGAGGAAATTGGGACTGACAATCAACGCCTGAATATGAGGAAACCCATCTCTATTTGAATATCTACATACACTATATATACAAARGTTTGTGGACACCCCTTCAAATTAGTGGATTCGACTATTTCAGCCACACCCGTTGCTGACAGGTGTATAAAATCAAGCACACAAACAACATTGGCAGTAGAATGGCCTTACTGAAGAGCTCAGTTACTTTCAACATGGCACCGTCATGGAATGGCACCTTTCCAACAAATCAGTTCGTAAACTTTCTGCCCTGCTAGAGCTGCCCCAGTCAACTCTAAGTGCTGTTATTGTGAAGTGGAAACATCTAGGAGCAACAATGGCTCAGACGCAAAGTGGTAGGCCACACAAGCTCACAGAACGGGACCACCGAGTGCTGAAGAATGTAGCGCGTTAAAAATCGCCGGTCCTCAGTTACAACACTCACTACCGAGTTCCAAACTGTCTCTGGAAGCTATGTCAGCACAATAACTGTTCGTCAGAAGCTTCATGAAATGGATTTTCCAACCTCCCCGCCATTGGACTCAGGAGCAATGGAAATGAAATCTCTGGAGTGATGAATCATGCTTCATCATCCGGCCGTCCTTTGGACGAATCTGGGTTTGGAGGATGCAGTGGTGGAAAAAGTACGCAAGTGTCATACTTGTGTAAAAGTAAAGATACCTTTAATAGAAATTAGTTAAATAAAGTGAAAGTCACCCAGTAAAATACTACTTGAGTGAAAGTCTAAAAGTATTTGGTTTTAAATATACGTAGGTATCAAAAGTAMATGTAATTTCTAAAATATACTTAAGCGTCAAAAGTAAAAGTACAAGTATGAATCATTTCTAATTCCTTATATTAAGCAAACTAGACGGCACCATTTTCTTTGTTTTTCTTTTTTATTCACGGATAGCCAGGGGCACACTCCAACACTCAGACATCATTTACAAACGAAGCAGTTGTGTTTAGTGAGTCCACCAAATCAGAGGTAGTAGAGATGACCAGGGATGTTCTCTTGATAAGTGTGTGAATTGGACCATTTTCCTGTCCTGCTAAGCACTCAAAATGTAACGAGTACATTTGGGTATCAGGGAATATGTATGGAGTAAAAAGTACATTATTTTCTTTAGGAATGTAGTGAAGTAAAAGTAAAAGTTGTCAAAAATATAAATAGTAAAGTACAGCTATCCCAAAAAACGACTTAAGTAGTTCTTTAAAGTATATATACTTTACACCACTGGGCGGATGCCAGGAGAACGCTACCTGCCTGAATGCATAGTGCCAAATGTGAAGTGTGGTGGAGGAGGAATAATTGTCTGGGGCTGTTTTTCATGGTTYGGGCCCCTTAGTTCCATTGAAAGGAAATCTTAACGCTACAGCTTACAATGATATTCTAGACTATTCTGTGCTTCAAACTTTGTGGCAACAGTTTGGGGAAGCCCCTTTCCTGTTTCAGCATGACAATGTCCCCGTGCACAAAGCGAGGTACATACAGAAATGGTTTGTCGAGATCGGTGTGGAAGAACTTGACTGGCCTGCACTGAGCCCTGACCTCAACCCCATCGAACACATTTGGTATGATTTGGAACACCGACTGCGAGCCAGGCCTAATCGCCCAACATCAGTGCCCGACCTCACTAATGCTCTTGTGGCTGAATGGAAGCAAGTCCCCTCAGCAATGTTCCAACATCTAGTGGAAAGCCTTCCCA
The DNA here is from genome assembly GCF_002910315.2 of Salvelinus sp. IW2-2015. NCBI lineage: Eukaryota > Metazoa > Chordata > Actinopteri > Salmoniformes > Salmonidae > Salvelinus > Salvelinus sp. IW2-2015. The sequence goes on from NC_036850.1 coordinate 10,266,445, forward strand.
GAAGAGTGGAGGCTGTTGTAGCAGCAAAGGAGGGACCAACTCCATATTAATGCCCATGCTTTTGGAATGAGGTAAATCGACAAGCAGGTGTCCACATACTTTTGGTCATGTAGTGTAGCAGCAGCACACACAAGCTGAGGAGGACCTAGAGGTGGTCATTGCCTCGACCAAATGAATAAGAGACAAAATGTCAGATGCGATGGAAAAGTNGTAGCAGCAGCACACACAAGCTGAGGAGGACCTAGAGGTGGTCATTGCCTCGACCAAATGAATAAGAGACAAAATGTCAGATGCGATGGAAAAGTMTTTTCATTCCTTAAGTCTACCTCTAGTTGAACTTATCATTCTCTTTTTTGCCTTGTATATCCACTCTGAAATTATAGATGATGATAACAATAATAATGTCATTTTGTACCGGAATCTCAGTCATTACCTGCTGTAAAGTGCTTCTAATTGATACCTCCAGGGAGATAATGATTACAATGCCCTCCAGGAAGATATTATTGCAATATTAACCTTTGTATATACTTTTATGCAGAAGACTCTGGCACATTAAGTGATCTGTAAATCTTGCTTCTCTTGTAATGCCATTACAAAAGAATGGATATTCGGAGGTGTGCCCTTTTCCTGATTAAGTGTGGTCCAGGGTTTTTGGTCGTCTCTGGGAAATTGATGCATGAACTGCAATTTCCGATGTCTCTTCTCTTACTGCGAAAAGGTTCTCAACCCTTGTCTCTCTGTCTCGCTCTTGTTTGACCGTCTGGCAGCACGGTAGCCATGCGGCACTACGCTGGACCCCCCAAAACAAGACAATATTTTCCAAAGTACCAGCTATTTTTGGATGGCCATTGCATCAGTGTTAATTGGGCTGCACCACAGTCACCAACAACATGGAGAACCATGTCTCTCGCATCGTAGGATGCTACAGGAAGGTTGCATGTCAGAATCCTTTGAGAAGCTCTGCAGCTGTAATCAGATTGAACTGAGATGAGATACTGTGCAGTACACAGTACTTTACTGTTTATCTGTCCTGCTATCCCACTGTAAAGAAAAAAAAGGCTGATTTAATGATTAAGGAGGAGGAGACGGACCCTTGCTTAAGAGATCTTCAGCACAGCAGCAAAGAACAAGTACTGCTGACATACTGCAAATGAAAACAAATTAATTCAGTGTGTGTGTGTGTGTGTGTGTGTGTGTGTGTGTGTGTGTGTGGTGTGTGTGTGTGTGTGTGTGTGTGTTGTGTGTTGTGTGTGTGTGTGTGTGTGTGTGTGTGTGTGTGTGGTCGTTGCGTCGTGCGTGCCTGCGTGCAAGTGACGTGCGATGCGTGCGTGGGTGCGTGTGTGCGTGCATGCATTGCAAGGGTAGTGATTCAAAACCCATAACACAGAGAGCACATCTAAAACTGAATCTTAAGAGTGAGCACAGGAAATTGACATTACAGCTAGCAGGCACTCTGTGGCCACTGCCCCCTAGTTTACCCCCTGTAATAACAAGCCACGGCCTCTGGTGTGCGCTGTCGTGCGTGTGGTTTTGATGGGAAGGTTGCCAATCATACTACATTTACTGTAGGTAAGCCTACAGGGTATGCAGACAAACAAATCCATAGCTACATGGTCATTGCTGAGCTTGATCACATTGACAAAGTATGGTTACACTTACATTTCTATTCATGTACAATGTTAGTATTAGTTGTAGTATCTTTTCATCTTACCACAATGTTGTGCTATATATCTTCACTATAGGGTTCAGCTGGAAATATGAAGTGATCTCGCGTGGAGCCATATAATCCCTGTTTCCAAGGATGGCTGATGGCCTACAAAGATTATCCTGGGGAATTTGTGTTCGGTAGCTCATATTTGTAACACAAGGTCACTGTCCTTCTGTGGTTGGTTACAAATAACCAACATAATTGTCATGTGATTAGAGATTATTCGCTGGTAATTTAAGGCAGTTCTAATGTGTTGCATTTCCCTGACAAAGCAACACATTCCTTGTATTATCTTATGTTGTTCTCCAGGGCTCCTCGGCTGACATGAACCTACTAAGACTCCCCTTTGTTCGCAGTAACTGGAAACCATTGGTAAGTGTACACAGAGGTTAGTCTGACAGGGACACTTGTGTGGCGCGGCAGCACCTTGCACTATTCAGCACTGCACTCTTATATGTGTCCGATGAAAGGAAATGCTACCAAAGGAGGTGAAAGTATAGAGGACCCTTTCTAAGGCTAGAAGCTTATTTCCAGGTGGATGTATAACACCTGTTCATCTGTTTTCTTTCGTTCTAGTTTTCCCACAATCACACACATTGTACCAGACCAGCTTAATGTATTGTGTTCATAGACATGCCTATATCTCTGAGGACATGACTATTGGATTGCCAATGCCAACCCAAGTTAGCTCAATGATAGTGGTCTCACTGGGGAGTAGCTTTGATTGAAGTGTTAAGGGGAGAGGCGCTATAGAGGAGGCATCACGTGTGTCCGGTGGAGGTCACCAATGGTCTGCAGGTTCTAATGATGTGCTAATAGCCACTGAGGAGGTCATTTGGAGCCATTAAGGAGCGCCTGTAGGTAGTTAACGGCCCACAGCATAACCCAGGCTCCTTAATGTTCCCACGGAGGCAGTTAGCCCTCTGTCACCAACGGCAGCTGCCTCGTTATTGCGATTAGAAACCAATTGATAGGTAATAGTAAAATATGATGGCTCACTGTCCCATAAATACAGTACAGTAGTAGTTGGAGTATGAGGGAGTTAGCTGGACTGCAGATGTAGGTCCTGGTTAAATCTATGTGATAACGGCACCCTCTGTAAAGGTATCACCTATGAGCTTATCAACTCAACAACAGAAGGGCAGCCATACTCCCATTTGGGTTGAGGCTTGGGTCATGTATCATTGTTTGTCACTTAGAGGGGAAGTCTGTCAGTAGTGGCCTAATTGTCAACCCATGTTTCTGATTTGTTAAGAAACTCATCACAGGAAAGTCTTTCCCTTCACTTTTTTTCCTACGCCGTCGACTATGTTGTCATTAGTCTTGTTGTCCGAGGGTTCCTCCTAACACACAGTCGTTTACTTTACTTAGACATATGAGAATGATGGAACCCGTCAAACGAGGGATATTTTAAGCATGCCGTAATCATTATTAAATCCCTGATGCCGAACATTGTTCTTAATCAGTTTGAGTCAGATGTTTTCATTTTAGATTTGTTATCTTCCAGTAGAGACATTGATTCAGATGATTTAAATTAGCATGCGTCCAGTTATCGGTCATAGGCAATACACTGCAATCAGTAACTCATCGAGAGAAGCCAAGTTTGATCAGTATATACACTTTATCCTGATAAATATAGGAGTACAGTTTTCCCTAGTCTCACAATATGAGGATGACGAAACCTCGGACTTGAGCTCTAAATATTTGTCTCTGCAGTATTTGTGCGAAGCCTCATTAATGATCAGAACTGCCAAACATGTAGTGTACTCGGCCCCAGTCTGAAGGGGGAAAGATACAGTAGTGTGTTTGTCGAAATGTAAAAGCTTCACATACGAGATTGATGTAACCAATAATGATGAGATTGCGAAATGAATCCGGGCAATAGAAAACGTTTGTTATAACAGTGCTCCTCATTTAGTGAATGTCATACTTGAAAGTGTAATTGATAGAAATTTGAAGTTACATTTTTAAAGTTTACAGTCATGGAGGGTTCAGAGAATCGAGTTGGTTAAAATTGCACTCACTCCATTTTCATTTAAAGTAGGCTACTTTGAAAAAATGTCTTCATCAAAGACCTGGAACAGATTAATTATACTTTGAGAAACTCAATTTGAAGAAAGAAGTATTTTCTCTACGTATGAGCCACTCTGGTGTGTTTTCACTTAAATCTGAACTGGGCAAGAATTTACGTTTCAGTCTGGTTTCAAACACACACACACACACACACAACACACCACACACACACACACACACACAACACAACACACACACACACACACACACACACACACACACACACACACACACACACACACACACACACACACACACACACACACACACACACACACACCACATCCTTATAAAATGGGATGCACAGCAACATGCACAGCAACATGAGCGCATTGCTACTGTAGGTCACACTTTATTGCTATCATGTTGCGTCAATGTTCAAAAATTGTTCTGTCTGTTACTAATAGTACTAGAGCTGAGGGTTTGAAATGACTACAAGCAGGGCCACATCCAAGAGTACACAGAGAGGAGACTGAAGGAGTAACATCTCAGTTTAGTTGAGAAGTGAACAGTGGCGAGTCTGTTTTTCAAGCATGTTTTCTTGGATGCCTCCCAAGCATATAATACATAAGAAGAGCCATCTTCAGCTGGTAGTCAGAAACATCCGTCTAATGGGCCTGGAAGGACTGTCCAACACCCTGCTCTGTGCTCTCCTCCCTGACCCCTGACCCCTGGCCCCCCAAACCTTAGCTCTGTCGACCGCGTTGTTGACTTTTAGTATCTGTTTCCTCTGTCAAATCTCTCTCCTCCTATTGCAATATGTAACAGATACAAGTAAAGTTATTGGGAGGTGGTCCACGTACAGGAGGCAGGGAAGTACCGGAAACCTCTACATGAGACATGCAGTAATGAAATATCAATTATCGGTGTATTCTTTTTCATAAATATTCATAGATTTGTTTTTATATGAAGGAATATGATGATAGAAATAAAGGCTTGGTAGAGGTCCATTTCAAAAGTATAATCTTGAATCTCGGTCAAGAAGTGTATTGCTCTAAAGAGGTCTCTTGTTTTGTGACTCCCTTTTTCACCTGGAGCACCTGTTGCTCAGTATAGGTAGAATAGTGATGTAAAAGTTAACTGTAATCTTTACTCGTTTGTGACTTTTAGATTTTTAAATGTTGGTCTGATTTCCATACAGGCCTATATTCTATTTCCTATAGGCTACTGTATTAATTCAAGTTTTTTTTAAACTCAAATTAAACATGAAAAATGATGTGTTGCCTGAATTGCACAGAAAAAGACAAAGAAACAAAATATATAGGCCATTAGGCATGAATTTTAACTTAAGAGAATAGTTCAATAGTTCAAGGAAGTTAATGTTGTGTGTTCATGTGTTATTCCCTGCAACATAATGCACAATTATTTAAATGCTGGGTATATTTATGGGACGTACCCGGGCTATATTGTTAGAAATGTGCATGTTTAAATCCATATGGCAACTTCCTTTTGACCTGCTTTCACATCCCCGTCGCATTGTCAAGCCTGTCACCGATAAAGAATCACTTGACTTGCTATAACAAGTTCAAAAGAAACCGAGAACGCGCTGTTGATCCATGAAGAATTGAGAAAAGGAACACCCCTACTGCTCTCGCTATCATTCCCATAGAGATAGCGATATTATTGATGGGTTAGTTATGCTAATTTCTTTAGAGACAAACTTTTATTTGGGAATTTGTTCAAAAAAAGAATTTCATACACATCAAACTGGAAAATGCATGCTGAATTCCTAACAGTTTAAGGGGTAGCATGAGAATCTGATTTGCATAGTGAATAATGTATGTGGACTATCTTTTAAAAATATATGTTTTGTCTGGAAGGAAAAGAAAGCGCATCCGGGACCTTTGCTTCTGGATTATCTATTAATGTTGCACTGAAAAAAAGATAACACTATAAATGAAGAAATAAAAGACAAGAAAAAGTAATAACAATGTAGGCTAACACAATTAAACATTGTAGTTAAAAAATAAACATACAGCAGTATAGACATAAAACCAATAACTACTAGCTATCCCTTTTTACTCTGATTTAAAGTTACATTTTAAATCACAAGATGTCCAAGATCCAATACAGATATAATCCCCCCCAATTAGGCTCATTGTAGGCCCTCTACTCACACTTGAATCAAGCTGTAACATACCAACGTCCATATCAATTTCATACACAGATGGAGTGGCATGTGCTCATAACACATTAGTTCACTGTCATACTACCACACTGAGCAGTTGCGTGTGAGTATCCTTGAGTCACACACCGCCTTGGCACAAGTGGATAGGGGAGACCATACGCTCACAGCTGTTCTATCTCCCCGTATAAATACGACCAGGGAGTCCGGTGTGGACTTCTGTCTGGTTATATACAGGATTTGATATCATCTCGATCAATGCGATGATGTGTCCCATGGTTCGAGGACATTTTGAATAATCAATCCGTCTGCGTTTGGCCGAACCATCATCGCATTACCGTCCTCCTCTTTTGTCGACCTCTCCACGTTTTCTCGCTCTTATCATCGTCCCAGAGTCACATGCCCTTACATTATAGAAAACCAACCGTCCATAGTAGTATTTGATACTTTTTATTATTACCAAACCGTTCCCATAATTACACCATAATCATTATATAATCCCATAAGAAAGAGTATATTTAAGCAATTGCTTTTGTCAACGCCGGAACACTGAATCTATAATTGCTTTATATTCCGCTCCTTCCACCCCCTATAGAAACATAATATATCAAACCATCTTTGTGCGAACATTTAGGAGAATGAAAGGTCGGCCTGTGCATCTGTGTCCTACCGCTAAAGTTATGCCCAAAAAAGTTTAGAGTCCTCGACGAAGTATACAGCTCTTTAAATCATTTTCCAAGGTTATTTGGAACCGTTGGGTGAGCGCGTTTAATATTGCACTTTTCTCTTTCTGTTTGAATGAGGTACGAAGTGCCCTTGTTGAACAGCTTGGTTGTTTTAAATATCATATTTACTAATAAATATGCTTAATTCCTAGCCCATGGCTTCAAAAAGCGCTCCCATGCATGTTGTTAGAATAAACCTGTTTCGTCAGGGCACCTGAAAAAAAAAGCCTCCCTCAGGACTAGTTTGCGTTTGTATGCATGCGATTGGCAACATAACGGGCTTATTTACATTAAATACGCCACAAGGTTACAGTGAGATGAACGTCATTTTATCACTGATTACTTCTCTTAAGCACTAGAGCTGTGACTGATGCTCAGGACGCGCAGACTACACCGATTTACCCTGGAGTTTTTTGGTGAAGAAAAATACTTGAAATAGTTAACTGAAAAGGTAAGGACGTGTACTTTTTACAACATTATATGTTTTCAGTTGTTATGTGTTCACTGCATGGTCCCGGACTACATGTATCAAAGCCTATTATACACGGTGTCAACGTAACAAGAATGACAAAGTCAATGGGTTCTGAGGAGAATAGACAGATTTTAATAAGAGTGTTTACCGGAGCTCAAGGTCAGAAACAAGCTGAGAGGTTGGGAATCCTTTTTTTTTACCGCAACACGGGGGAAATGTAGCCTACGATTAGAGATTATTATTATTTACGGTGTTATTTTATCTTCTGTTACGCTCTTAGCTCCAGCAATGCCGAATGCCGCAAGACCTATATCTAKTTGCTGTGAATAACGCGGCGGACGACAATGGACTGYTTTTTTGACGGTACAATGCATTTCACCTACCAGATAGGGAGAGTCCAAGCTGAAATATGGAAATGTATTGTGATGCTGAGTAATTAGTATCAATGAACACGTTTGGCCTAGGAAAAAAAACAGACCGAATGAAATTAAACGCAATTTTTTACTCAGGATACGTGCGGAACAGTAAGATAGATAATTCTGCATTGGACAATCGTAACAGGTCCGAAGCGCACTTTTCCCCCTTCAGCGAAAGAAAATGATCCGGTCAATCATATGGACATGCCTCATTATTCAATGAACACAATCTCTCACCAAGGCATCGTTTACAGACAGGAGTTTCTTCGCGCTACTCCAAATTGAAAGGTAAGAAGTGCGAAGCTTACGCATGGGTTTAGGGGGTTCGGAATGGTAACTCGAAGACGTTTCGCTTTTGAAAGTCAGTCAATTCTTATTTCTATTGTATCATCTCAGTGGGGCCTGTTTTCTACGTGATAAAAAAATACAGTATAATTAAATATCCATAGCGGTGACGTTAGCATGCGGGGTTGTCAGGGTGGAATCGCATAGTCTACATAATGAAAGCATGAACAGCGACTCAGAACCAACTATTCTCTTTTATATTTCAATGATTTCATAATAGTCACATATAAAAGTTATATATTCCAGACGTTTAAGATAGACAACGGAGTGTGCATTAACGTATTGGACACATGACATGCATAACACAGGCAGATATTTGCGACTACTTTTAAGGAAGTATAAACTGTTCCCCATCCAATCTGCTTCGAAAACTTTCTCATCACATCCCTAGGGGTTTTGCTTAGAATTTCAGCTAACCTGAGTGCAGATTGTTGGAGAAATAGGATCAAAGTTATCCGCTGCATGCCATGTGTCAAAACTTGTGAGATGGAAGAGCCGGTGAGACCTGCCATTTTGTGCTGTGATCGACCTCTTATGAATAGCAGCCATGCATTATGCTTTGAGGAACGTTATGATGGCATTCAACAACTGAGGGCTAAATGTCATACACGCTTTCAAACCTTTTATGTAGACACAACACGCATATTCCTGGAGAAATTAAGATTTGAACGACTGATTCAAAACGCAGTTGCTTGGGGAAATGTATCCAAATGGTAAAAGTTATAGCGATTCGGAAACGAATAGAATAGACACCCATGACAAATAATTTTATGAAAATGACGTAGCCTAGCCAATAACTTAATCGGGGACGAGGTCGAGTCTAGCAAGTAGCGTATGCCATAACCTTCATAGCTATATACATTCACGTTGTCTAATTTAAATGTTCCAAAATATAAATTATATATTTAAAGTGCATATAGACTGTTGGTGTGGGTTTATATGTATTGTTCTTGCGCTGTGAATCTCAAATCTGTCAGGATAAATATATTCCCATACATACTGATAACCCCCAAATGTTAAAAGTGCCTTAGTACGAGTCTATTATGTATCATTTCGTGGAATAAAACACATGCTACCGTTGCAGGGGCACTACCAGTGCTTCAAACTCTCCCCCGGTAGGACTAGTCTGCAGGTGTCTCTCATCCAACCGAGCAGCCTTTCACCTTGAGTAGAAGGGAGCGATCCTCCCATGTAAACACAGAAGAACCAGGTTTGAGATTAACCCAGCTCGAAGGCAGCAATTTAAAACAGTAGCCTAGGCTACAATGGCTGATAAAACACATGACCCCCTTAACCGTAACGTAAGTGTTACACAACGTCCATCACATTGTTTAACTTTTTTTTTTGTATCTTCCGCAAAGTTGAGTTTGCGAAAAATGTTTATTCCTTAGATTCATTGTCAAAGGAAATGAACAAATAGGATGCACAGATGCACAGTCCGAGTTAGCCACTGTCATTGTTTAATGGTATTTGCCAGGCGGATATTATGTCTGTAATAGTGTCTGGGCGTGAACCTTTTTGTGTCAGTTCATTTTATTTTCTTATTGAGATGAAATAGCGATGGACAACAGTCACACTGGARTGCACTGAATTCCAGATCGGGGCCCTACAGTAGCCTCCATGCAATTACCGATAGTTAGGAGAATGACAATGAATTGTGAGAGGTGTTATGAGGGAAGAGAAAGTGTGACTTTACTAACTGGCATGTAGTTGCAGCTCCTGTGTGTGTTGTCCTGGAGATACTTGACTGGTAGTTGACTGTCTGCTACAAAATGTATTTTATTATTACATTATTATTACTATTATTATTATCATCATCATTAATTATGCAACAATTCCATGAATTGTATGACAAGCTATCACGTTTCACATAGCTCAAACAATTGCTTTTACACATTCAATATTTTCGTCATGTGTACACTCTATTGTGAATTTGGTGTTATATTCCTAGTCCCATTTTTAAACATGCTTTGTTCTCATATAAATCACATTCCTAAGCATCACCAGTGCTGTGTTTGATCTACTTCGTCAGCCTGTTTAGTGGTTCAGTATTGCAATGTATCCTATTGTACCTGTGTCTGTGTTCCGTGGGTGTCTGTGTTCCGTGGGATGACAAGCTACGGTAATGAACATCTTTAGGGGGAGAGAGAGCGAGAGAGGAGGATGAGAGAGGGCATGGCATGGGCATGGCATCAGTGCTCCTCTCCGGACCTGTCAGTCTGCAGCCAGTCAACTGTAGCCGGAGCAGGAGAGCAGTCAGAGACGTGATCAAACAGTCATCCCACTCTTAAATGATTCTCGGCTCCTTTAATTGGTCGAAATTGTCTTCCAGATGTACGGCAGTAGCCAGGGTCTCTTGTGGGACGGTATGGCAGGCGAGGCCTGGTGATTAGGTATTAATTGATATGTGCAGTGGAGCCCCCATCCCCTCTGGCTCCAAAGGCTAAGGCCTTTACCCCGGTGGCTGTGTGCTCCCTTCAACCCCCCTTCACCCCCCCAGTCTAGTTTGGCAGGCAGGAGGGGTTGTTTCAGGAGGGGGCTGGAAGGCAGGCTGGGGGCATAACACATAACAAATAGGCGCTAGGCTATGGTAAGCCTTGTAGTATGGTGACCTTGATTTAGAAGGTACACTTTGGAGAGATGGTCTTCTGTCAAATGTCATGAGCCCTGTTTGAGCACACAAGTGCTACAGAGACGAGCCGTTCACATCTCATGTTTGTGAAGTTAGGTCCCGTTTTCGTCTGTAGGCTGTGGCTCTCAACAGTTCTCTGCTCATGTGTGTCGTATAGCATATATTTTGAAAGGTGTGTGTGTATGTGTGTGTGGATATGAGGGCGACAAGGATGTGAAAGTCCAACGTTTCTGCGGATAGCAATCGTAGACGTCAGTGTGATCTAAGAATAAAGACTGGGCCGACAGATGAGGTGATGACGGATGAGCTTGACTCAATTGCCTCATGCCAGGGTGCCACCAGAAGGAGCGTCTGTCTGTCTGGAAAGAGGGAACGAGGGAGAGGGAGAGCGAGAGCACACAGGAGAGAGGGAGCAAGGGGTTTGCAGTGCTAGAGCGCAAACGAAGAGGTAGGCCTCTGATTAAAAAGAAAGTTAGGCTGGTAAAAGGAGTAACACCAGCTTGAAACACATACGTGATAGCTAGAATTTGTAGATATATTCACAGATATTTTCTCCTTCTCTTTCTCTCTCTCTCTCTCTCCCTCCCTGTCTTCCTAGGGGTTCTGGGATAAATCTATATGGATCGTGGACCTAAGTATCTAGATTGATGTTTATGCTCAATAATAGAATGTGTTAAGTTGGACTAGTTTACCCATCCTTGGGAAAGATGAGCAGCTTGTGCTTTGGCCTCTGCCTTTGTCTAAGTGATCTATCTAATCACACACGTCCACAGTAGCCATTAATCTGTGATTTTTCAACAACAAAAAAATACAAAATACAATATTAGAATACCTCCTGAAATGTCCCCTTTGCATACAGTACCCCAGTCAACAGACAGTTTTGCAACATTAAAGCCTATTTTTTTTAAAGCGTTTATTAGCATTTGGATTTATAAATGTGCTGCACATTGTGTCAAGACTGTTTCCTTTTGATCTGCAAAGGAGCACAAAATTACAGCCATGTCATTTTTGTAGACAACAGCTTAACACAAACAGGCAACCACCCATCAATCACGTGTTCTGAAGCATGGCATTGTGTTATTTAGCATTCTCCCCGGCGTGCCTAAAAGAGTGGTAAATATCTGCAGTGCTGCTGGGGGTGCTGAATCCAGAAACGCGGGGGCTTTTGGGTGGGCGTGGGGGGGCAGTTTACTGAAGGAAATCATGTAGTATTGACGATCTCTCCACTCTATGTGGCGTTTACAATGAATGTTTGTACCTTGGATTTTTTTCCGGGGGTTTTTAATAAAGGGTTGGTTTTTTTTTGGGGGGGCCCTGCTGGTCGCTACGTTAGTTGCATTTTGGCGTCGATGAGAGCGTACCCTGGTACAGATTGGCTTGTTGCAGAGAAGTAAGAAGAACCCCTGCACCTTTAATTATGATCAATGATGTTTTCCTGCCACAAGGACAAGGCGTAAGCAGTCATGTTGCCTCGTAATCTGCCCCCGATGCCGTATATTGTGGTTGAACTATTAACTGCTAACTATTATACGTGCATATTCACTGCCTCTTCAGGACCTGATTTGGCATAATGGATCGTTAATGAAAACTCCTGCCTGTTTGGAACAAAAAAATTAAAAAAGAGGAAGAAAAAACACGATAGGCAAACCCCTGTGCATATTTGTTGGAGAAGTTCTACTTGGATTTTTTAAAAGAAGGGGGCTTTGCAAAGGAGAGTGGACCTCGCGCACCGCACACGTCAGGGCCTCGTGCTGATTCTGAATCTGTAATGACATAGTGTCCGCGCGTGAGAGAAGCTGTACGATCTCCTGCGACAGCCTGATTGCGTCTCTCGGAATAAGGGATTGGTTGAATGTACTACACATCAATTAGCTGTGCGATTTCTGTGAGCGCGGGGAAGTTGTTAACGCGTTCATCATGTCTTCTTAACACCTCATGTCACCTGGTTGAGTGTTGGGTCCTCGCTGGGGTTTATCGGCTGTGTCTTACTTTTAGCACAGGAAGAGTCGTCTTGTGTAGAGGAGCTGAGTCGCCTCTCTCGGAACGTTCGGGATTCCGTCCATTGTGTCGCTTATATCTGATTTGTATATCAGGAGATTCCGAAAGTTTATTCGAGGAGCAGTTGATATTAGGACGTGCTGATGTGGTCTTTGCTGTGGCGTGTGGTAGGCTGTGTCCGTCCGAATGCCGTTGCAGACAGCCAGTCCTACGGTTTGTACCTTCTCTTGCTTTGCTGTGTCTCCCTGTGGGCATAGCGCCCTGCTGAGAATCACTGTGTTGAACTGCGTGACGTTCTGTTGTGTTTTTCGTCACTTTATCGTGATGTGCGTGTGATACACTATATGAACAGGTGTTCTACTGAACTGAGTAGACTAGTATTGGCTTTTTGCGAGACGATGTTAATTATATATATGCGTGCGTGTGTGTGCTTGGGGTGTTAATGTGTGTGTTGGTTTTGTGTGTGTGTGTGTGTGTCGTGTGACAGCGCTGCGTGTTTGTGTGCTCGGTGATGAGTGAGCTATATACTTTCGTCGAGTGTGGGAGTCGCGCGCGTGCGCTATTCCAGTGTGTTCTTGGTCTGTTCATCTTGTTTGGTGGTGGTAAGACGATATGAGCTTATCGTCATCATATGATTGAAGGTTGGTTGAGAGTAGTGCAACTATACCAGGCAGAGTCGATTGTTGGCTCTGAGACTAATCAACAGGTGATCTGGACTATACAAAATGCTTACTGAGGTATTGTGCCAGCTTCTAAGTGTGAGGTGTAATATCGCTGAGAGCTGCGGATGTAATATATATGAACCTGTTTATTTGATCCTATGCGTGTTATTGATACCGGTGTACACTATCGTTTAATATAGTATCCTGTGATGTAATGAGGTGTAGGAGTGGCAGGTGGGGGTATTGCGGGAGGGGTGTCATCTTTCTTTTTATCTAGTCACAAGCAGCTAATGGAGCCTGTATAAGTCTATCTTCAAGTCAGCGACTTTATAGCACGTATATATGTGGTTTTGTTATCCAGTGAGTGGTGTCGAAGAGATTCTGCTGCATGACAGCACTCAGATTAGTACAAAACCGTCGGGTTTTTATATTTTTTGCATGTATCAATTACCTTTTCATAGTAATACCGAACCACCCACCATCTTACTTACTTTGTTGAGTTTAGTGCGAGCGATTAATATCTGAATGTGTCTTTGGTATGAATGGGGGCCAACTTCTCCTCTAGCTCCATGATGGATCAGTGAAGAGGTTGTGTCAATCGTGTGTCAAAGCAGTTTAACAGTGTTTTGTCCCTTGCCAGAAGTCCTTTATGCCGAATAGACTGTAGAGAGTGAAAAGTAGAAAGAGAAGTAGGAGACAGAGGAGAAGAGCGAGTGTGCGGATATTTGGTTCTCAGATAATGTCCTTGTCTGGTAGGCGTAGGTGGTTACAGAGCTATTGTCGGGACATTGGGTATGTCATTGGCTGATGGAGCTATGGTGTTGTATTGGTATGGGATGAGAAGCATGGCAGTAAGAGCGATGAAAGTGAGCACAGACGTAACAAGGTATCTTAGTGGTTTTCATAGGAAATATACACATCTAAATGTAATTCTTACGTACTTGTACTTGTCACTTGATGTGATGTAGAGATGAGAGAGTGAGACGGATTCATTGCTGAACATATGACGAGAGATAGAAGTGTAGCGCAGGAGACCAGAAGATGCAATTACAGTTATCTGGGATGTGCAATTAGTAGTCTAAAAATTTTCTATCTTGAGTATTCATCGTGTCCACAATCGGCAGTATGGACGAGATTCGAGAGTCACGAGAAGTTGAATGTGATGGATTACTTGAGAGAGAGACAGAGAGAGAAGTAATCTCTTGCGTCAATTATATATCTTATGCTAAGAGAGAGGTTCCCTGGAGTTTTGGTAGCGGACAAACTAAATATATCTCGAACGGACCATCACCGCTAGCATTAGATGGCTGCCAGTGTTACTCCCTATCATGTCTCTGAAGGGAGCCCCCCCTCGCCAGCGCAATGCTGCTCTTCTTCCCTCCCCATCTCGCTCTTTATTCTCTTTCTACCTCGCTTTGAATGTTGCTGCTTCCTTCATGGTGGGGAGTGTTCAGGCGTGGGCGAGTTATTGTTCTGCGCCAGTGTGTGACTCCGATTATGTACTTTATCCTCCAGCCGGCCCCCCTCAGTAAGAGCCCTCTGTCTCAAGTGCCGATATCTTTGAGGATGATCCCTCTGGGCTCGGAGGTGCCTGTATTGTCTCCCTGCCCCCGGCCCAGTGGCCGCTCCCGCTGTTGAATCTCTCGGTAATGATGTCACAGCGATAGTGGAGGGAGCAAATGTCTCCTGATTCCAGCCATTTAACGGCTGGCTGAATTGGTGAATAAATGAATAGCCATTGGCGTTCTCCAGAGCTCGGAGACGGATCAGCCCTGTGAATTAGTGGCTCCTACCGAGAGAAAGAGCAGAAGAGGGAGAAGAGAAGAAGAAAAGAAGAGAGAGCAGTAGAGAGGGAGATGCTGCAAGAAGCGGAGAGAGAGAGAGAGATGGACAGAGAGAGTGAAAGAGAGAGGAGAGAGAGAAGGGCAAATACAGAGAGGAGACAGAGAGAGAGAGAGAGGGAAGAAAAGAGAACGAGACAGTGAGGAGGGGGTGATGTACTTAGCTATGTCTCTGGACTGCTTTTGAAAAAGCTTCTGGAGATTTCCATGGCAGTGTTGATAAATGTGGCTTGATAAAAGTCAGTAAAATGTCGGCCTGTCTGCACACCTCTATTAGGGTAGGGGACATTTGTAATAATGGCCAGTTGGAGTCAAACAGAGAGGTATAATGTCAGCTCGCACAGAATATACTGTAACTCCCAATCAAACGTGTATTTCTATGTGAAGGCCTACTGTATTTCTGGTCTATCATTTCAAATCATTGTCTTGGAAATAGCCGCTGATTTATCTGTTGCGGTCTATGGATGTGTATTTGAGGAGCATGTGGGAATACGGTTGCAAGTTAGCTCTTTATTTGTGTATTGCACTTTATTAACACAGATTTATTCGATGCCGTATATATCGTCTGCCTTTTTATAACATTTAAAACTGAGCGCATTAGCCTGCATTTTAAAAACACAAGTTTCCCCCTGAGATGCACTAATACCATATTACTGTTTTCCATGGATGCTAAAGTAAATATGTAGGCCTAAAGGCAAATTAGGATTCCCAGCTTTGAACACATGCTCTTTTGTGAAGGCTGGCACTCACTGGCCACATCTTCAGGTCAACAGTGTCATAAGAGGGAGCAGGGCAGTTTTTTTTTTTTTGTTTGCACAAATATTGAATATACGTTTATTTGTATATTTATGACATGCTCTGCTTGTCCAAAAGCTGGGAGGTACTCCTTCCCCCCCAGAAAATGTGTGCTGCGAGTGTCACCAAAGAAGGGCTCTTTTAGAAGGCTCTGGGAACATCTCACATTCCACGAAGGAGGCCTTTTTTTTTTAAGAGACAAGGTATGTGGTCCTGTGACTGCTAGACTTAAATTCACATCGAACGCACGCACGCACGCACGCACGCACACACACACACACACACACACAATCAGTAGTTCCCAACTGGTGTTTAAAAACAGGAGAACAGGCGTTGTGTGGGGAGAGCTGTCAGTCCTGTGTGAACCACTTTAAAAACTGCAGCTCAAGGTGTGAGCTAAATAGTATTTACTTTAGGGAATTTGTCTTTATTTATCTGCGTTATTACCTAGGTGAATTTAAAAGGGCTTTTGGAGAGAATTCCCCTGGCACGTAGCTTCTTTTTTTTTTACCCCTTTTAAGTGTTAAGATGTGCTCGTACCCCTGCCGCAGCAAACCCTTAACAGATCTCCCGCAATTTCTGATGATTCTCATAAATCAGCCTTTTTTTCTCCCGTCTTTTTGTTTTCTTTCTTTTTCTTCTTGATCATGAGGCGTTGTTTTCTCCTCTCATTTCTCTGTTTCATCTCTTTGTTATGTCGTTCACACCAATCGTTGTAATGGGGAGAAAGCTAAGTGGAAGTGCTGGGCCACAGTCTTGGATGCTTTCTCCTGTTTTAGTAAATAGGACTGTCAGTGTGGATCAGGCAGGAGCCGTGTAGGCAACAGTATCCTCGCTCCACTCAAAGGCCCATCCTCCACTAGAGTTTGTGATAAACAGAGGACTTTGAAGAGAAACACTCCACAAGAGAAACCAAGTTGTTTTGGAAGAAATGTGCATGTGTCTCTGTCCATGGGAATATAACACAGTGATAGACTTAGAGAGTGAGTGGGAAAGAGTTCACCCAGGAGGTTAGTCATCCGTTCACTATGTGCTCCTAGAAACGGTGGCCAAGTGACCGTGGTTCCATAGTGCGTTGAACCTGAGCTCACCCTGACCTGCTCTCTGCACAAGGGGCTCACACCGGTCCCTTCACGCGTTAGCCTCTCTGTGGTCAGGTGGTTTCAGACAAGTCTTTGTGTTGTCTTTGTAATGATTGGGTTGTACCCACAGACCTCCAATAGCCTGGTGTGAGGACCAATCCCAAGCTTCCTGGAGTTCTACCGTTCCTCAGCACTGTATTCCCCATGTAGCCACCTCATCATCTGGGAGATTAAGCTAATGATGACCACACAGATGATGACTTGTAGAGTGAGTGGAACCTCGCCTGGTGTTGATAGTTTAGGCTTTTTAATGTGGGGGGGGGGGGGGGGGCGGAGGGGGCCACATCATTAGTGCAATAATATCTTCTCTGTTTAAATTTGCATGATTATGGTTCTGTGAACGGCGGCGCGAGTTGGGGGAATAACACAATCCCCTACGTTAGATCAAATGATCCATTCCATAACCTAGCCCTACAACCTAGGCTGCTGGTAGAGCTGGTCTGAATCTACGCTTGACTGGTGCTAAGAGACAGAACTCATCATGATGCTAATTTAAACAGCGACAGATATTCCTCAAATTGCGCACCGTACATGAATCGTGGGAGCTCTCTGTAAAACGCTAAAACACAAAACCCCCCCTTCCCCCACGTGCACGTCTTCTAGCAATCCGGAAAGATCACGATTCTAACAGCGCTCGTCGGACTTCGACCCGGAGACGTTAGTTTCCCACGCAGATTCTGAGAGTGCGAGAGTATCATTCTACTCTTCGTTCTGCTACTGTTCGCCCTAGATTGCCTATTAGGTTATGAACTCCCCAGCTGATGGTGGCTTAGGGGAGACTCAGTCTGCAGCTTAACACAGCATAGAATCCCTGTGAAGAATCAACTTACAGGAATCTTGGCGACTTGCGGTCCTCACACACGCAGTCTACTTCGTGAGGTGCGGTAAGAGACAACAGAGCACAAACCAACAAGCACAAATGAGATGCGTCGTCACGATGGTAGCGGCAACGCCCTGACCGACAGCACGAGGCTAACGCGGTGAAGGGACCGGTGTGTAGCCCCTTGTAGGGAGATAGGAGCATCGTTGACAGGTCGAGGTCGTAGTGGTTGAAAGGCTCAGGTGAGAGGACGCGCTCTCTCATGGTCCTCTTGTGCGGCACTAGTGCTGGTTAGACGCGCGGAACGGGTGTAGTGACGTATGGCTATTCCCCAGCCTGTGCTCGGAATGTATGTCAATACTGAGAAACACAAGTGTGGAGAATCTGGAAATTAACCGTCACAGTACGAATTTACTATACCTGATACGCTAGGTAAATGTAAGCAGACGTTGGGATACGTACTCTCAGAGCATGTAGGCTGTATTATAAAGCGCCTAGTCACATTGGGAAGACTCCTTGATCGATCATGCTGACTTGCGTTATCTACTAGCTACACCAGGTGCGATTTAAATTTCTTGATCTGTGGGTTTGTTCCATTTGTTTATTTTAATCTTTTACCGCACAGACTGTAAGACAGAGAACACGATACACTCAACAGCCTTTTGTTTTTACAATAACTAGCAATATGTATGAGTTGTGTTCTACGTTGTGGTGGTAGATGTATGTTCCTCGCTCGAATCAATATAGTGCGGCTCTGGTATTTTAAGCAACAAAGCCTTGATTGATCTTGAGTATGGTACAGTGGCTGATACCGGCCCCCGAGGCACTGACGTGGAGAGCAGTAATCTCCGGTGAGTCCCTTCGCTCCTTACGAGCTCGGGGACGTTCACATCCTACGCAGCATGCACACAGCGCGAGTGCACTCAGCATGGATGTCCCAGAGGTTCAGAGCCCGATAGGCAGTCCGTCTCATCACGCTCTTTTCCAATTTCTGGCCGGCTGCAGGCGGCGCGCTCTCACGCTTCTGTTGTCAGAGGTAATCTGAGGAATAGTGATCTCTAACTATGGAGGTTCGGCCTTGTTCTTTTCTCTTTCTTTCTTAACGACGGCTTTCTATCAACCCACAGAGCGTAGTTAGTTAAGTGATTGAGACGAGGGAGGAACGGTTCGGTCGCAGACGCTTACACCATGACATGCAAGAGACGATGCAGGTGTCGAGCAGGAGAAGAGGAATGAGTGAGAAGGCAGAAATAAAAGACAAGCAGCGGCACCATAATATTGACCCAGACGAAAAAAAATGATCGAAACCATAATCATAGAGTCGTTGATGATATGGGAACAGTCGAGACAAGACATTTCGACACATGATGTTAGAAGGATTTTCCCAACAGAAAGTCGATGTAAATTCTCGAGCAGAGTTTTGAGATTCGTCTAATTTTTAGACACGATAAACATATGTGTAGTAAAGCTCAGTCTGACAGAGCTCAGGGGGAGACCTATAAACTACGTTACGCACGAACTCATTAACACCCTGTAAACAATAGGGAGGCTTACAACCATAGAACAGAACCATCACCGTATGCTCCATGCTAGTTGACAAGGCAAATATTGACATCATGACTCCGATGAATTTAGAACCCTGAATAAAGTAGATATAATTCGAAGAACAAGATGGAAGAGGGCAGGTGTGGGAGGATGGATGGGGTAGGGTTGGGGGAAGTCAGCAGCTGGCAGTACTAATCATAACCATAACGACCTTAGCAACTGATAGGGATGATCCAGGGGGTTAGAAATTGGAACACTCCTGATAGGTGAAACGATATGAACAATAATGGTGACACAGTGGCAGTCGAGGGCTGCATACACTAGCCATTCAGATGCAAGCGACTGGAGTGCGAGAACCCTACTCGCCCCCATAGTCAATAAAGGATGTGTCCTCACACCCAGGGTCAGACCGAGGTGACAGCAGAGGACAGCAGCTCCTTAGTTAGCAACCACAGCGTTACTGGACGAGTCCACAATGTTAGACACGCTCAGACAATAATCCTGGTTGACCCCTGACATAGACTTCTCGTTTGAGCGTCTTCCCTACTGGTTTGGGTGCTGAATTTACATAAACAGGCCTAGGTGTTGGCTTACGTACGTATGGCTAATACTAGACATTTGTGTGTAATGTGAGTCTCGTGTGTTCTGCTCGTTGCATTCGTAGCGTGCGAGATGGCAGTAGTCGTTCCGAGAACTGAGTTACTATACTCTGAACGCTATGGTGATTTCCGTTAAAGAGTACATTAGGGCAGTGCACCCACGCTGACGGACAATCATACCTTGGAGTGATCTTTACAAATCTAACTAAACGTGCTGTCATCTGTGGTGCTCCTTGCTGTTTGAGACGTGAACTCGTTGAGAAGCTTTTCAGTGAACCATCTGAGGCGACAGTTAGCCTAAAAGAGCCCTTCGTTTGGTGAGACATTAGGACACTCCATAGTCATGGATTCGAGAGCAGAGGGGCATCTGAGTTATTCTTCCCCCAGAGCTTTTGACATAGCAGCACGCATGTCGATAAATATATCAAATAAAGACAGGATATTGTCAATCACTATGCCTAGGAGACTAGGAGGTTAAACGGTGATGACTAAAAAAAAAAAAAAGCGTTCCGACTGTCACACATGTAATTAGCCTTTGACTCCATCGTAATGCACCCACTGTTGTGTTGTGTGATGTGCTGTGTGTGTCGTGTTGGATGAGTGTGTGTGATGTGTGCGTGCGTTGGGGCCAGGTTGATGGCCAGGCCTGTCACCGATAAATGAAGGCGTAGCTGTGTTGCCAATCGAGCGTTGGAATCTAGCGTGCACTTTAGGCCTAGTGCGTGTATATGACATGAAGAGAGAGAGTAGATAAGGTGCGATGGCTGTGTGTGTGTGTTAAGCATTCCATGTTGGGAAGATATCTAGTAGAGGAGTATGTGGCTTGTATGTGATGTGTGCAACTCAGTACAGGGGGGACAACTTGCAGTGTCTTTATAAGAAAAAATGCAGCAGGTCTCTCTTAGAACTCTCGTCGTGTAAGCATCAGCTGTTGTTAATAGTCTCTGTTTACAAAGTGTAATGCCCAATTTCCGAGAACAATCGACTGCATAATTATGCGCCCATACACGCGCAATAAAATCTCTGTGTCCTTTAATATTATTTAAAGGGGCTACACGAGTGGCTTAAAGGCGGAAGATCACAGCACGACATGGCCTATTCTATGACGCATTACATTAGCAACTCATATCCGACATTTCTTCACTCAATAATACACATACAGCATAGACTGAGTCATAACTAAGAGAATCACCGATCAGCGCTTATTCTACTCCAAACAGATTGAATGCAACTTAGACCTGATACAGCTACAGGTACGTTCCATTCAACATAATTCGACACTAACAGCACGCTCTGTGATTGTGCTATTGTTACAGTATATTTCTCGGTGCGCATGCTGATATACCCGTCTTTCTTTGTTTAAAACTGCCCTACGTGGCATTATATATCAATTGTATCTCCCTCACCTCAGAGCTAATATCAAAAGCCACTGGATGGACAATGCCAGACAGGCTGACCGCACGATTATAAATAGTAAAGCTAGCACATTGATAGCAAAGATCCACTAGGTTGTATCAACGGACCTTAGAGCTAAAAAAATCGTCAGCGAATCCATTTCTTCTGCTACCCATCGCAATTATCGCTGTAAGCGTTTCAAAAACGCACGTCTCCATGAGCAGCACACTAGCTTAATGTACTCTAGACGTGTGTTTCTGTGCTTGCGCTGAAATTTGCTCATCCCAACAGATCCGTCGCTTAAGGATATACTCAGCAAAGTAAGAGGGGGGTAGGGGTCGGGTAGTACTATTCCTGTTTTGGTTTTGCACCCTATTTCTCCTTCGTATTGCTATGCACCATTGCTCAGCAGCCATTCGTCCTCTCCTGGGTAACAGAATGCATAGCTTCAATGATACCACCTCCACTTGCTCCCTCTGGTGCTTGACATAAGCTGGCATTGTGACGAGCCTTTCTCTCATACTCTCTCCCATTCTGCTCATCTTCGAGCAGTCTCGAGTCGCGCTCCTCATCCTGCCTTCGTACTGCTCCACATCCTTCTACGACACTCTCTTTTTGCTCCAGTCATACAGACAGAACCACAAACACTACAGCCACCAAACAAACATAACTTACAAAAAAAATACATCCACACTAACTCTATTACTTATTACTATAAAAAATCAATAACCAATACCACCACTACATCATATCCTAACTGTAGAGCAGAAGCAAATAATAATAGTGGGACGAACACAAAAGAGAGAGAGATGACTTAGGAGAGGCATCCGCACACGCAAGAAATTGCTGACATTCCTGCGTTCTCACGCACTTGATTGTGTCCCTCTCTCAAACAGCGAGAACAAAGGCGTGTTTGTTGTGGGTGGAAAGTCTGAAAACGCTTCCTAGCCCGTTACAATTAATGAAGGCAATTTGAGATTGAACGAATATGTATTCAAGACCAGACGAGATTAATTCGAGACCACTTTTTTGGGCTGAGCAAAAACATCTACTATATCCACCCTTAATTACTACTATTCCTGTTACAGAGCTTATTAATCAAATATGTATCCTCTTAAGATTCCATGTTAGAGACATCCCGCTACCATCCACACTAACAAGGCTATCACTTATGTTGAGCTTGCAAGTGAGAAACCGATAAGCCACATTTTATGCACTCCGACGCCATTGAGTGTCGTTGGCCTGTGCACCACGGAGAGTCTCAGGGTTCACTATACGTGTCGGCAGTAGGGTGGTCAGGGTGCAAAATGAGAGCTGTTATTTTGCAGTGCAAAATTGGCAGGCTGCAAATCACTACTGTTAATCTTCTGGCAGAAAATACTGGAATGTTTGCACGTCAGTCTTGTAGAAGGCTACTACTGAGGGCTGGCATTCGCGAAGGAGAGCTTCCCTGATCAAACTAATCCCAAGGCCACGGCTATAGAACTCAAACGAGCACAATACATCCAGACCAGCAGCATCGCCACTAACTTAGACCCAACTCACGACACATTTCGTTCCAGTCTGAGGAGAAAGGAAGGACTTTTATATGAATTATCTAAGAGCTTAAAAATACCCAACAGCTGTTTAGAGATCTCTCGGTCTATTTCATGTAATTTGCGTGAAGCCCCAAAGAAAGAGTCATCGAACAAATAACGAATGAGAAGATGACAGAGAAGTGAGCGAGTGTTTACATTCTTGGTGTTGCCTTTGAACCTCTCAACTATGCTTTGGGCTTAAGTACTTGTCGTCATGACTTTACTTAGCGGCTATACGCTATCTTCACACTCTCTTTTAGAAGGACCATAATACACTTTTGGGCCTTGTCTCCTACTCCTAACATAACCAGCCAGATCCCACCCCTGCTCTGTTATGAGCACTCCTGGTTTTGCTCCCTGTACAATACACCAAGAATACCGAATCAACTTTCTCCGATACAATGGACTTTCCACACTCACCTCATCCTTAGCTCATAATCTCGCCTTTTGAGAAGTGGATCTTGTGTCAGATTGATCTCCTCGCAGGCACATCATCTGAGATTCTCCATACCTGTATTTGCTAATGTTTTCGTCCAATGTGGAAGACGAATGCAGCTCTAGCTCAATGGAGCGAGGGCCGGAGGGGACTATTTTCAATAACCAGAAGTAACCCGTATCCATCTCATTACAATCCGCTTCCTCACCCAAGCTGACGGCGAAAAAATAAACGAAACCATTTGATGGGCTAGTTCAAACGGTCAGTGATGTCCGTGGGGTTACAAAGGTATTCGTGTCCCTTGCTTCTATCCCTCGTTGAAGCCGCACCTGGTGCTCTCCGCTGCCTGAGAAAACTCAAGCGTCAGCTTCCCTGTCGTGACTATCTGGCTTTTCTTCAATCAACTATATATACCTATAGTCTTCAACTCTCTATCAAGAGGAAACGTGAGATCTAAGGAAATCAAGCTGAACTCATTGTGACTTCTAGTACCTGATTATTTCTTGAACCAAAACGAGTGCGCCATGTAGCTGGGCAGTCTTATGACACTCTCGCACCTCGCTTAAGGACATTCTAGTTTCGAATATAATGTGACTCTGTATCTGAATTTTTCTCACCTACATTCAACTGTAATATAAATATACCACTATTGATCCCCCACCGCGACTATCCAGTGGACACACAACAAGCCGCTGAGCCAACTGATTGTAGAGGAGTGAGTACAACATTACAATGCGAGAGACTAGTACATAGGGTTTTTATGCCACGCGACGATAAAAGGGTGAAACAACAACGACTTTACCAACTACTCTCTATATTCTTCTGTATTCTCCTTTGCTACATCTCTATACATTCACATCGAGTTATCTTATATAAGCAGTCAAGCGAGGACACGAGCACGACTCACAGAGAGCGACACTACCGCATCACTCAGCAAACACGACTACGCTAATCGCCATCTCGCAAACCTATCTTTCCCTACTTAGAAAATCGTTATACATAACACACGACACGCTCAATTCTGAATATTTGTAATCCATGCTTAAATTTTACAGGCCAGCTAACTTTTTGGCACAGAGATGGCAACCATAAGTAGGATTTTCTGAAAAGCTTCTACAAAATTTTAAGCCATTTGCATAGCTTATGAAATTGCACGCAAAAACAATGTGTCTGTCTTATTGCTTTATACCTTTAAAATGTTCCTTATTTTTCCTCTCAATTTATATACATTGGCTACCCTTTACGTCCTAAATAGTAATTGGTGCATTTTAAAGCTCAGTTAGGTCATTGAACGAGTAGTATGAAGACTTCAAAAAATGCAGCTGGCCCAAGACGCTGAGTGGTTTCCTCTCATGTTCAATTCAAACTGAGTTAATTGACTTCTAACTGCTGAAGCCACCCCTCTTGTAGCTGGGCGGTCGTTGAGCCGAGCAAAAAGGACGCTTTCTTAAATGATGTAAATCAGTCCGGAGGGCCTGGCTCCATCCTTCATGCAGTTTTCTGTAATTCAGATGTGCTGAGCACCTGAATTAAACGTGTCCAGTGTGTGTGCCATGTGTGTATGTGCGCTGGCAGGGGTGTGGGGGGTTTAAGGAGACCCAAATTAGTGGATGGGCAGAATCACTGAAGCCGTGGCTTCCTCTTGGCTCCACGTGGTGAATGTCAGTGATTAGCTTCTTCTCTATTGCTGTCTGCTGAAAAGTCCAGCTCCTAAGATTGCGGGGTTTCTGCTAGCCATTTGATGAGGTAACTTTTATTGAGTCAATCAGA
>NC_036850.1:10291545-10293016 GCF_002910315.2 Salvelinus sp. IW2-2015
GAGAGAGAGAGAAGGGTGGAGGCTGTGTGTGTGTGTATGTTTGTTGAAGAGTTTTAGGAGTGTGCTTGTGTGTGTGTGAACAAAGGGACAATTGCAGATAGCATCACTTCTCTGTAGCTCTCTCTTGTAATTGTGTGTCTCTTCAAGTGTTCCCAATTCACATCCTTCTATGGCCAACTCACATCTTGTCCTTATATTATTAAAGGTGGCCTCCGTGCTTAAGGAAGACCGACAGATGGCCATTTTCATAAATCATGCTTATAAGATGATTCTAGAAATCACCAGCCACTATCTCACTTTGGTTACAGTAGCTTACATTCTTACAGGCCTGTCTTTGCAGGGGTTAAAACCGTCCCTGTTAATTATTATTTCAGAGTCAAGACACTGATGACAACCTACAGTAAAATAGAACAACATGTTAGAAAATGGGTGGCTAACTGTTAAAAAAAATGCAGCAATCCTTTCTTTGCTACCTCCTGTATGTGTAAGCCTCCCTCTCTTACTCTAGCGTGTGTTCTTGTGCTTGGCTGAAAGTTGCTCATAACAGGGTGTTAAATATATAGCAGTAAGAGGGGGGGTAGGGGGGAGATTATGTCTGTTTGGTTGCACTATTCCTTGATGTATGCACCATGTCAGGCAGCCATTGTCTCCTGGGTAAAGAATGATAGTTCAAATACCTACCATCTCTCCCCTGGTGCTCCAAATGCTTGGCTTTGAAGTTTTTATAATCCATCTGTCATCTTCGAGCAGGGAGGGCACATGTTCTGTACCTGTCTCTTATACACATCTAGATGTGTATAAGAGACAAGCATTGATGGGATGATCCAGAGGGATTAGATTGGAAATCCTGATGGACGCTGAAAAGGTGACCGCATGGAGGGAGGGCTGCATAATGAGCCCATTGGCAGATGCTCGAGAGTGGAGAACCTCACCGGCCCCCAAGGTCAAACGGGGAGTCACATCCAGGTCACAGGAGGTCAGAGGACAGCAGCCTTAGTTAGAACACAGCGTACTGGAGGCTCAATGTTAACCGCTCAACAAAATCCTGGTTGACTGAAAGACTTCTGTTGACGTCTCCCTATGGTTTGGGTGCTCGTTTTCTAAAGCTATGTCTGTTCGTAGTAAACTAACATTTGTGTGAATTAACCTTCGTGTGGATGTGACGAAGACAGTCTTTCGAGACTGTTACTACTCTGAACCTATGGGATTTCCGTTAAGGAATAGTTCACCACCTGGGGGACTTTGATGATCTAAACTCTAAACTGTGTATCGTGGTGTCTTGTTTTAGCCGTGACTTTGGCTTTCGGTGGAACCCTTGTGCGACCAGTACCGGAGTAGGACTTGAGGGATTAAGCAAGCTCTGGTTTCCAGAGTTAGGCCTGGCTAATTTAGACAGGGTCACTATGCCAGAGACTGGGGTTAAACGGTGTGACTGTGGAGGTCAACAGTAATTAGCTTCCATATGACCCAC
>NC_036850.1:10299731-10325182 GCF_002910315.2 Salvelinus sp. IW2-2015
TGTGTGTGTGTGTGTGTGATTGTTCTAGCAGGAGCGCCCCTTAAATAACCTACTTTTGTCTGACAACAGCATTAGTTGTAGAGGTGCACATATGCAAAAAGCTATTTGGAAAGGCATCCTCGTTGCTGTCAGCTTTTATTATGCGGGAAGGTGTCATGTTTGTAACGAAGCTGAGTGCAGATGGCAGAGTGGAAGAAATGGATCACTAATTTTAACAGTGATTAATGAACAGAGATGGAAAATGAATTACATTGGACTATTGGAGGCAAGGAATATTTGCAGTTAAAATGTTAACTTTGTCTGCCAGGCTGGTGTAGTATTGGGAAGGGGAATGAGTGTGTGTAGTGTGTGTAGTGTCTATAGTGTGTGTAAAATCCACACTCGTCTGCTCTTGACTGCCATTCCCCTGCTTAAACACTGCATGTGCTATACACATTGTTTTCACCCCCTGTGTATCACGCTAGCATTAAAAGAACACAATGCTTAATAGGATAAACACAGCAAAGGTTATCCTGTCTAAAAATGTTATAGTATTTCCTGCATGCTCTGGAATCAAGCCACTGTGTACGTCTATACATTCTGGAGAACTAGTGAGGTAGAAGTCCTTCACCCCTTTGCCTTTTTGGCAGTTACCGTATGGCCCAAATCTCACACCATCGTTGACCACACCGCTACCCGCCCTAGTACCAATTATTGGCTACGCCATGACTGTTGGGCTGACTCTTTCTAAGACAGGAGAGGTGAGCTACTCAACTCAACCCCTCTCAAAGGAACATCTGAAAGACCCCAGAGTAGCAAAGTCTCATCCATGACAAACAGGATTCTGAGAGCAGGAGTTGTCTCTCTCTGTTTCTTTACTGTTTTTTTTCTCTTCTCCTCCTCTCCTTTTTTTTGTTGCTCCCAGTCTTGCGTCTCTACCGGGGCTTGCAGGGTGGGCGGCTTGTGCGATCCTGCATAGTAGGTATATGTGAACTATTTTGAATTTAATTAAGCTCCTGATGGGAAATACTTAAAGGGGGAAAAAATGCAACAACTTCTGGAAACAATGTGAGTGTGCGCAGAGGAGATCTCACGTTACCCGGCATATGCTAAGCACTCAGAAAACATACACAATGCCTTTGGTGAACAAGGTAGGGGAAATGCTCCTGGGAGCCAATTTAGAGTGTGACTTAAGGCAAGTGTGCCTTTGTGTGTGCTCACGTGTGTGTGTGTGTGTGTGTCTTTTCCTATTGAAATAGTAGTGGGGATAAGAATTCCCCTTGCAGGCTCCTGGGGTGGCCTCCTTTGAGAACCACATCTGTGCCCCTCTGCCCCAGCTCCCCAGCCCCACTCACTCTGACTCGACGTGAGGCCGCAACCCAAACCCACTCACTGAGTTACGCTCTACTATAGAGGGAGAGCAGGACGTGTAGTTCACGTGGCTCATGCCGACCTGATTGTTTGTCTTGTGTGAAGCGGCAGGCCTTGAAAGTAGGATTGCGTAACATTCTGAGCGCTGAAGGTTTGTTTCGCGTTTTGTAGCGCCTGTCATTTTGGAGGACCTAGCCTCGGTTTCGATTATCAAACGTAAATGTAACCCTTCTCAGTGTTTTTCCCCCCCGTACCATATGCCATGGACCATACCTGTTCTTACTGTCATTATAACACTTGAATTTCGTTTAGGCTTCTCTGTGTAATGACTGTACTTGTACTACTGTACTTGCACTAGTTCGCAGAATTTTATGAAAATGATCAAATGTTTGGCAAGTATTTACTGTAATGGGTATGTTGGTGTTGTTTTCTCTGTCGCCATTGTGCACTCTTGTCAAACTTCAATAGCACCGGCACTGAATGTCCTGGTTTGTCTGCTTTGTTTACAGGCGCTTGTCTCCCCCCCCCCCCCCCCTCTGCAAACCTGTCTGTGTTCTTCCTGAGCTACGTCGGTGAGGTGGCAGTACTGCAGGTATGGATTAGTGGCACCCCGATTGATCACGTAAAGAGCAGGATATTAAAGATGTCTGTCACATTCCCCCTCCTCTGGCATGGTTCTGGGGGGGGGGGGGGGGGATTGAACAAGTGGATGTGAACTTTTCAGCTCAGCGCTGTCACCCCCCTAATCAGGAAGTGAAATCTGTAGCACAGCACTCTCATTTAACTTTCCTAGACCCCCCCCCACCCCACCCCAAAAAAAGAACAATTGCGCTGGAAGTAATGTGATTTCTAAATAAACGCCCGCCTGTCAAAAGCCGAGATGCATTTACTTCCCCAATGTAGCTCAAGGAGACAATTAGCAAACAGAGGTGACACGGTAAACAGGTGCACCCATTATTTCTGGAGCTGATGGCGATATATCCCCATCTCTGAGACTGATGGTAGATCATGTGACATGGAGGGTGAAGGATCTGTCTGCATCAGGGCTCGGCTGACGGGGTCTGCCAGCAGTTTGCAATGTCCTCCTCACCATCACTATCATCATCATCTCAAAATATGTACTCTCTCTCTTTACCGTCACAACGTATAGGTTAGATCATGTCTGTCCTCTATGGTTTTCATACCATCTCTTTTCTCATCGCCCGTTCTTTTCTCTTTCTCACTCTATACATCTCTTTTTCTTGCATGCTCTGTCTTCTCCTTGCCTGCAATCCCTTCCCTGGAATTATTGACAAGATTTTATTTTAATTCATAGTAGACCCTCGTCCAGTGAGAGAGGTCAAGCCGGTTTGTAAAAATGGATCGCTTGTAAAGTGCTAATCAATGGAAACCTTTTTTCTTGAAGCTGGAAAATTCTAGCTATAACATTTATTGAAAAAATATTCTACTGTTTGAACTTGAATTATATGACAGCTGTCTTATATACCCCGCAGGACTCCGAAGTCAAAGTATCAGACAGCCTTAATACACTATACAATACACTAATGATGCTATACTTTTTATCATTTGAAAATTTAGTTCATTATATATATATTTTTTTTAATATAGAGCAATCCAAAAGTATTTCAATCTAAGATTATGTGAAATGCCATATTTCAAAAATATGTGCTATGTTGTAACAGTGTAACAGCCTTGGTAATTGTCGCTGGTGTTTTGGACTGCATTTGCATGCTGAGATGTATAAATCAGATCTAAAATAGTGAGTCAGTCTTTTGGCTTGTGCGGCATCAGAGGTATGTGAGACAGATCTCAGTCATATTGGATCCATCACAAACACATGTTCTCTCTGACGCATTCTCACACAAGGCACATATGCACGCAATCGTCAGGCTTTCTCCAAATGATATCTGGGCCATCACAAGTACAGGGACTAGCTACAAAGAGGATTCCATAAATACGTACCGTACTCACCTACTCTCTCCCCTCCAGCATGTGCTATTGACGTTCCACAGACATGATGTAAAAGAGGAATGTCGAGTCTATTTGGATCATTTASGGACGTTGAGACAGCAGAAGGGTTCGCTTATGGGTTAGTTTATAGCAGTTTGATCCGTACGAGGGGACTTTTTCCACCCCAGCCTTTGGATGGATTCAGTTAGTTCAGCCTGTCACTGTWGTGAGAATACATCCTGCTGTTAGAAATATGACATGATTGGCATCCAAGGGACACATTTTGTCTCTGACAGTTTTGACAGAATTAGTTGAAGGAGCGACAGTCTTGATAAGGAGTTATAATGATAATAATTATTTTGCTTTTTTTTATTTTTTATTGCAGCATAATTATTGAAGAGGTTCATGTAGTCATCGCTGTAATCAGTAAAGAGAGCTTACAGAAAATCCACAGGGAAACAGATGGTACTTAGTTTTTTTTATTTTTTATATATTGAACTAGTAAACTTAGTACCAGGATGAGGATGAGGACAATCAAAAGGAAAAATTATCAAATTAAAATCTCTTCACCCTCAAAAAATAAATAAATAAATGAGATTCACATGCATAATTAGGACTGGTTGGTGTCCTTTGCCAAAGCCACCCAATCAACCCACAACACACTGTACCGATAGGAGGAAATGCACAAAAAGCTCTTCAACTCAAAGAGCGGTATTTAACCATAAAACCCTGACCCCTTGACTTTGTCTATTAGCATAGAGTGGATTGCATTGGTCGTTCGCACGCAATCGGCACGAATAAGGTCACCGTTTGTTAGTTTCACTCTTTTGGGATCCGCCTACGCGGCGTCCACCCGGACTTTTGCTGGTGCCCAGGCCTCGGATATGTTTTTTTTTTTAAATGATTATTTATTTTATTGTGCACGACCAGTGAGGAAGAAAAAGGCTCTTGCTTTCCAGGGTCGGAGCGATCGGAACACRGAGGCTGCTGCCCTACATTCCTGACTAATTGTATAATTGGAAAAGCTCTCCAAATGAGCYCCCCCCTTTCGCGGGCTGATCTTCCCAGCGCTTCCCCCCTTCAAAGCAAATCACAAAAGAGCATTTTGGGAATAATAATAATTGTAAAAAGCGTCCATTATTAATCTCGTTTACCACCACCASCGCTGCTGATACTCTTGCTACCACACATGGCACTCATACTCATTGGGAGCCAGCCCACCAATAGCGGCAACTTTTCTCTGACCAATATCAGCCATAGTCAAAGTACAACCTGTGGACGACCCTGGAACTAGCCTACTCACCACATTATTTTGGGATGGCCCTGCCTTTAGTGAAAAAGTCTGTGTATAAACTTTTTAAAATGTTGCCTCACTGGCATATAACTGATGATCTATCTACCTGTGAGCTGTCATTGCTTTCATATTTTACTGTTACACTCGTGCTCCTGGCTGAATTGGATTTTTCGATTTATGGCCTCTCTTACCCGCCTTTCATTTCCATGGATACGGAGGGACAGCGGGATGATTTCTGAGGTCGACGGCTCAAACAGGATTCCAAAGTGCCGTTAAAACGAATCTCTTAATTAACCCTATTGATCAGTAAAAAAATAGAGGCAAATGTGATTTGCATACACTGAGAGTGATCAATGCATTAACTCGTTTTCTTTTTTTCCCCCCAAAATCTGATTTCCTCAGTTTTCAAAGTGAGCGAAGGAGAGTTCAGTCTAATGTGGATCGATCCTGCATCTTGCAGACCGGAATACAAAGCATTTTATTAGTCACTGAAGAGTGAAACATATCAGGAAGACTTTTGTTTGAAGTCTGATATGTCAGATTCTTTTCTCACTTAACCAAACATTGAAAGTACTCATCCAGTCTCTCTACCTCGCTTATACTCTGTAACAACAGGAATGATCATAAATCACAGATTTGCTTTGGGAACATGAGATTTAAACAATACTCTATTTGTAAGCTGAATGGAACACATATTAGAAAGGTCATATTTATTCAGGGAAAACAACATTTGTTTTTCTTTTTATTTAGTGAAAAGCAACAGCAAAAAACACCACCCCCACCACCACCTACAACAACAGGAAGAAAAAAACTAAAGGTGTTAAGAAAGCAGTATGCTGCTTTTTCCCAAGAGCAGCTTATTATAGAGTATTGATTTATAAGGCTTTAAACGTGATCCTCCGTGCTCAAGTCAAGGGCAGGGAGAGATGGCTGCAGTCAGGCTACATGACAATCATCGGGTGCTGCAGAAAGCCTGTTTCTGAATAGTTTTGGAACACAAAAGGGTAATTGTTTTAGCCCAGATGTTGCTTTCGCACAACAAGCAGGATACAATGTTCCTACTGAGCTGATGAGCCCAATCAGTGAAATGATTAAAAATTGATTTTGTCCCTGTAATTACAGTATGTAAACTACTTAGCCAGGATTGCAAAGGAAGTGATTTTCTAATTACGTATATACTCTGGTGTCTAATGATTGGTTTTTTGAAGTAATGAAGAGAGGGTCCTAACGACTCCTCTGTGTTCTGTTGTTTAAGAAAAAAAAAAGAGACCATCGTTAGGGCAAGGCATCAGGCAGACAAAGAGCTCAAATTGAATTTTCGCCAGCGCTAACATGCACAGATTCTGTTTGTTAGCATGCGATCTGGACGCTAATGTTGGCCATGACTTCTGCGGGGTCACCAGTCCAACAATCTGGACCCTCCAATTAAAACCTCCAGAGTTTATGATGTCATTGTCACCCCCAACACTCCCGCCGTTGGCCCCCACTTCTCTCACACACACACACACACACACACAGAAGAAATACATCTCAATCTTAACCAGACAACAACCACAGCAGTATTTTCATCTTGTAGCATTTAGCAACTCAATATGGTGAGACAGGAATGTAATATTAGAAAGACTATCCTGTCCTTCAGTTCATCAGAGGTGATGCTATCCAAACGCAGCAGTAGCGGTGAGTGGGTAAAATCACCGGGGAAGCCAAGCCAGAAAACAAACGCAGATTACAACCTCTGTGTTGTGATAATTGCGTTGTTTGCTCTATAACCTGTTAGTTCACATGCCTTGCCACCGTGATATATAGACTGAAGGCCGAGACGATAAGAAGACACAGTGGCAGAATAAATTCAACCMCACCTTTGTTTCATCACTAAACCGGAGAGCAACATCTGTMCGGTGAAGTCCACAAAGCATATTGCATGTAACAAACAGTTACCTGACCTACAGAATGGTCAAGCAAGTTAATGTTTCCAACATTTTCGGACGACTAAACAACTATTGATTTAGAACCATGGAGAGTTACCTCATGTCACAAAGAAAACAGGAGCTGCCTCCACTATTCCAGCACCATTTCAACTTCAACATTTTAACATCATCAAATCATCAATGCTTTGACTCACCCTACTTGTAGGGTTGATGAAACGGTCTATGACTCTTTCATACATACTCCCTTCAAAGAACAGCGCAAACTGGCTCTAACCAGAATAGAAATAGGAGTGGGAGGCCCTGGTGCACAACTGAGCAAGAGGACAATTACATTAGAGTGTCTAGTTTGAGAAACATACACCTCACAAGTCCTCAACTGGCATCTTCATTAAATAGTACCCGCAAAACACCAGTTTCTTGGCAATTTCTCACATGGAATAGCCTTCATTTCTCAGAAAAAGAATAGGCTGACGAGTTTCAGAAGAAAGGTATTTGTTTCTGGCCATTTTGAGCCTGTAATCAAACCCACAAATGCTGATTCTCCAGATACTCAACTAGTCTAAAGAAGGCCAGTTTTATTGCTTCTTTAATCAGTACAACAGTTTTCAGCTGTGTTAACATAATTGCAAAAKAGTTTTCTAATGATCAATTAGCCTTTTAAAATGATAAACTTGGATTAGCTAACACAACGTGCCATTGGAACACAGGAGTGATGGTTGCTGAGAATGGGCCTCTGTACGCCCATGTAGATATTCCATAAAAAATCAGCCGTTTCCAGCTACAATAGTCATTTACAACATGAACAATGTCTACACTGTATTTCTGATCAATTTGATGTTATTTTAATGGCCAAAAAAGGTGCTTTTCTTTCAAAAACAAGGACATTTCTAAGTGACCTCAAACTTTTGAACTGCAGTATACAGTACCAGTCAAAGGTTTGGACACACCTACTCATTCAAGGGTTTTTCATTATTTTTACTATTTTCTACATTGTAGAATAATAGTTTAGACATCAAAACTATGAAATAACACATATAGAATCATGTTTATTTTATATTTTATATTTGAGATTATTCAAATAGCCACCCTTTGCCTTGATGACATCTTTGCAAACTCTTGGCATTCTCTCAACCAGCTTCATGAGGTTGTCACCTGTAATGCATTTCAATGAACAGGTGTGCCTTGTTAAAATTGTTAATTTGTGGAATTTCTTTCCTTCTTAATGCGTTTGAGCCAATCAGTGACAAGGCAGGGGTGGTATACAGAAGATAGCCCTATTTGGCAAAATACCAAGTACATATTATGGCAAGAACAGTTCAAATTAGCTAAGATAATCGACAGTCCATCATTACTTTAAGACATGAAGGTCAGGCAATCCGGAAAA
Organism: Salvelinus sp. IW2-2015; assembly: GCF_002910315.2. Classification (NCBI taxonomy): domain Eukaryota; kingdom Metazoa; phylum Chordata; class Actinopteri; order Salmoniformes; family Salmonidae; genus Salvelinus; species Salvelinus sp. IW2-2015. Next base: position 10,307,638 of record NC_036850.1, read on the forward strand.
TTTCAAGAACTTTKAAAGTTTCTTCAAGTGCAGTCACAAAAACCATCAAGCACTATGATGAAACTGTCTCTCATGAAGATCGCCACAGGAAAGGAAAACCCAGAGATTCCTCTGCTGCAGAGGATACGTTCATTAGAGTTACTGCAACTCAACATCAACTGTTCAGAGGAGACTGCATGAATCAGGCCTTCATGGTCGAATTGCTGCAAAGAAACCACTACCAAAGGACACCAATATGAAGAAGAGACTTGCTTCTGGAGGAAATCTGTCCTTTGGTGTGATGAGTCCAAATTTGAGATTTTTGGTTTCAACCGCTGTGTCTTTGTGAGACACAGGGTAGGTGAACAGATAATCTCCGCATGTGTGGATCCCACCGTGAAGCATGGAGGAAGAGGTGTGATGGTGTGGGGGTGCTTTGCTGGTGACACTGTCTTTGATTTATTTAGTATTCAAGGCACACTTAACCAGCATGGCTACCACAGCATTCTGGAGCGATTAGTGGGACTGTCATTTATTTTTCAACATGACAATGACCCAACACACCTACAGGCTGTGTAAGGGCTATTTGACCAAGAAGGAGAGTGATGATTGAGTGCTGCATCAGATGACCTGGCCTCCACAATCACCCAAACTCAACCCAATTCAGTTGGTTTGGGAAGAGTTGGACAGAAGAGTGAAGGAAAAGCAGCCAACAAGTGCTCAGCATATTTGGGAACTCCTTCAAGACTTTTGGAAAAGCATTCCAGGTGAAGCTGGTTGAAAGAATGCCAAGAGTGTGCAAAGCTGTCATCAAGGCAAAGGGTGGCTACTTTGAAGAATCTCAAATATAAAATATATTTTGATTTGTTTAACACTTTTTTTGGTTACTACATGATTCCWTGAGTTATTTCTCTTCTTGATATCTTTACTATTATTCTACAACGTAGAAAATATTAAAAAGAAAGAAAAACCCTTGAATGAGTAGGTGTGTCCAGACTTTTGACTGGTACTGTATATATATGTACAGTATATATATTCTTTAAAAATGTGTATGTTTTTTTTGGGAAGCCTGGCTTCCCTTGGCGTCCATCAATACACATCACTGAATATACTAACCATGATGTACTGTATCTTTGGGTGTCAGTGTGCCACTAGTATTTTCACTGACCTTAATACTCCTTTAAATGTATCATTAACACTTCTTTATCTTTTACTCCATTGTTCTAACTCTTTAAAGTATAAGGATCATAAGAGGTTCAGACTCTCTGTCCTCTCTGGCCCCCTTGTAGAATCACTAGCTCTGAACTGTTCCAGGTCACACGGCTTCTGTTGTCAGTGCATGAACTTCTGATACAGATTTGACCTAGAATGGAGGCCATGTGTAATATGGGCAAATCTAAAAAGGGTTTCAGGGTTTTACCAGGGGAAATAGAGAGATAAATCTCAAGGGACATTATGTATTATGAAGAAAACACAAATCATAGCCACTCAAAATATGTCATTATATCAGTCCTGCTCTTCACTCTTTAGCAACAAACGCAGTACTTTGGAAATCGTTTTCATTGAACAGGACAGAAAATAACTAACTGGAAAGGTCTGGTTACTGTTGTGCTCATGTGGTTTTAGATTTTGGTACATTTTTTGGTGACACAAATCCAGATTCATTACAGTGATCCAAAACTTAAGAGAGAGAAAATAAAACTAGGAGGAGAAAAAAACACTGAAATGCTGCCAGTATCAAACGGTTCTTTTCAGACACAGTTGATTGTAAGAGAAGCTGATAGCACAGCCAGCACAACCTATTAATAATTCATTTAGTTAGGCTATGATCTATCATTTTGTACCTTTTGACATGCGATATTGAAATTTAATATTGCATCAATACAAATGATGTATTGCCAGTCGGCCCAAGGATGTGGATTGCAGAGAGATCTCAGAACGTCTTTTGAGTTCCTTCTCTATTCAAAGTTACATTGTACTAGAGCAGAGAAGCAGAAGAAACACATCCATCTTTCGGCAGCTTTGATATGTATGTTTAAAAATGACATCTTAAAACGCTCAGGGAGAACTTCTTTCCTCTACCCAAAGTCGTGTCTGAGAAGGGAAGAAAGGAAAGCGAAGGGAACATGACAGTGGTGTTTAGGGGAGACATCTTATGTTGTAAGGATCTTTGACATACTGTTTAGTTTCATGAAATCCCCTGGCAAAACTCTGGAGCTCGCTATGAGGGAGTGTTTGGTGCGACGTCTGTAGTCTAGGCTGTAGACTAGCCTATTTCTCGATTACTGTATATTCATACATTTCCTAGTTTATCGCTCAATCCGTCTTTACTGTTTACTAACTAACCTCTAAATCCCTAAGATGATGCCAACCCATGTTTCTCAAGTTTTATTCTCTCTCGACGTTTTCTTGTAATGCGATAGACAACATGTATTTGATTGTATTGAACTGAGATCCTGATCTGTTTTTATCTGTGGTGCTAATGATTTCCTGTTTGTGCGATATTTATGATGCTGCTCTTGGAGACGAGTCTGTTGGTGTGTCATTAACACTGTCTCTCTCTCTCTCTCTCTCTCTCTCTCTCTCTCTCTCTCTCTCTCTCTCTCTCTCTCTCTCTCTCTCTCTTCTCTCTCTCTCTCTCTCTCTCTCTCTCTCTCTCTCTCTCTCTCTCTCTCTCTCTCTCTCTCTCTCTTCTCTCTGTGTGTTTATTTGCTTCTCCAGTGATCTACGGATGTCAATTAGACAGACCCAAGAAAAAACATTAGGTGAGGAACCATGCTTACTGTATTTCTGTTATACCACATAGAGGTGAGACTGAGAAATTGGACCCAACTGACATTTTCCATATTCCCCATTTATCTCAAAAACAACACCCATCTACAATTTAAATTGATTTATTTTTTAGGGACTATACCAGTTTAAATGGCTTCAGTTTGGCTCGTGGTGTGCGTCAGCATCAAGCGCAGTGCAGGTTGTCAGGTTAGTGTCCTGGGCCTGTGACAGTGGGAGAGGGATGTCGTGTGAGGAGGTGCTTTGGGGCTCAGTGGGGCCTCTCCCTGTGCCTTATGCTTATTAGTCTACCTGCGAGGGCCTTCTCTGGAGGTGTGTGGGGCAACACCTAGGCAGGAGGGATCCTCTGTGACAGATGACCTCTGTCTGTCGTTCGCCAGACTCACACCTCACTCTGAGAGGCTGACAGTCAGACAGAGCCCAGGTGGACTTAAGCTGGCTCACCCAGGGCTTGTTGTCAGTGAGGGATCTCCTCACTAGCTCTGGGTTGTCTCAATGGGGGACTGGCCGTGCTATGTGTGTATTTGTGTGAGGGATGTTTGTGCGTTTGCCGTCTAAGGGGGGACAGACTGTTGACACACTTCATATTTCAAAATGTAGGACTGCGGAAAGAAATGAAGATTGATCTGGAAACACGTCTTATAGCAGTAAATATATTATAATTTACACGTATGTGACACATCTCACAAGCATACTGTATATGCATACGCATGATCAAAAACCCGCACATATTCACAGGGGGCTCAGATGTTRTTAAAGCTATATGATGTAATYGCATTTGATCTCAAATAAACACAAATTCAGTCCATCTCCCACATAAAGATGGCAGATGTGATGGATGATCATATTAGCGCCAGGGGCAACATTAGATTTGCTCAAAATTATTGATCTTTTGTTTGCGAGCCAAGTCGGCAATAAATAACCGTATAAGAGAGATGTGACTCATTATCGCCGTGCCAACTGACAGACCTCTGTCAAAACAACTCTCCTACCTCGCCACTCTCCTCTCTAACTGGATGGGTTTAGTCCACTTTTAATTGTCAAACTATTACTATCTGATTCGCTGTGAATGTTAATACCACACAGATAGCTGGTATTATTYAATATTTTATACACACGCATTCAGAGGTTTTCTGTTTTATCCCTACCTTAGTGAAAAAAAATCMTTTTATCACACAATGGGTAATTTATATCCATTACCAACATTTTCAATCCTTTTCAGTGCTGCTGTCAGTGCCTTTGGCGCAGTCATGATTAATGTGATCTAATAATAGTATGCCATTATATTTCCTTTAGTAAAACATATACCAACATCCTATTCAGCTCCACCAAATTCATTGCCTCTTAAAATATTTGTCCTTCTTCAGTTAAAAAACAGGAGCGCTGTTTTCTCTCAGGAGATGATTATGGAGGTTTTTAGTGAGAATGGTTTCCTATTTCCGCTCTTATGACTTTGTGTGAGTTTGATGAGTGGTGGCAAGATGGTGGTGGTGTGAGGTGATTTGGACATGTGCGAGTCTTCTCACGCTGCAGGTAACACAACACTGCTTCCCTGCCTCCATTGTTCACTAGTGGCTTTGTGTTCGATCAGAGTGAGGGACATGCGAGCTTCAAGCGCACGGCAATCGTTAATCATTTTAGACGCACACTGAGTGSTTCTAGACATTATGTTCAATCATCAAACCTACAGCCTATGGGTTAAAAATATAATTGAAATATGATCTCATATAAAATGTTATGTTTCTTTTATTTTCTCCACGAATAGTCTACACGTGTTGGTGATCAAACTTCCAAGAACATTGTGGTTTCGTACGGTAAGAGTCCTTCAAAACGTAGATAGATTCATGTAAATTGACCGAGACAATGATTTCCTGGTTGGGATATGATGGGGGGGTGGGGGGTTGGGGGGTAATGGAGGGGCAGCATACTGACTCTGTTTGGAGCGACTGGAGGATTTGGGGGAGATGTGGAGCGGTCCAAGACTGGGCTCCCGTCCCACCCAGCCGGACGGTCTGAGCCAGCCTGCCACTCGTGGGGGCACGTTTCTGACTGGGGTGCCAACAACCTCCCCCGCTCGCTCCCCAAAGAGGGTTAACCCTTACTGGGTTCTTAGACTTGTATCCAGAATGAACAGGTGGTCGGACAAAACATGGGCATCAATTTCCTCATGACTTATCCCAGTGTGGGTAGAGGGGGAGGGAGAGATAGATCGGGAGACTGTAACTGAGGGAAAGGAAGAGATAGAGGACAGACAGAGAGACAGCGAGAGATAGTGAGACACAGAGAGCAAGGGTGTGTGTGTGTTCCTGTCTTGTATTTGTTTATTACTAGTGTGGTTGGTGGTATGGACTAGCTTGTGGAGGGTCCCACCACTGTGTGAAATTGACATCAGATGGCCGTGATGACTAGAACAGAACAATATCACATCTMGTTTCCAWTTAGCAAGGRGCAGCTGWGGCGGGMAGTRGGGGGGGGGGMACCTGACCCCGGAGTCAAACCACACTCCGACCTCCACACTCCCAGAACCAAGCACAGCTGTTAACACTTTACATCAAAAACACTCTTTTCACCCTGCATATGTATTTTTCCATTCTCAAATGCTATGGTCCAGAATTGATCCTACTCCATTAAGGATAACGTGTATTGAGCCACAGCTTTTTTTTATTTTTTTTATTTTTTTGTCTCAAGTATCCGGTTCCAAGCAGAGAAAATCAAACGAAACCATTTCAAAGCCAAACAATATGGGCCAGAGTTTAGTGTATCTGAACAATGCACACACTGCACATGCCTCTGACCACACAATTCATCCAGCCCTCTGTAGTTGGGATAGCTGTGGTCACTTAGACATGTCAAGATCAAACACTCGACTGCGTTCAACACTGTTGTTCTTGTTATGGTGGGAGGTCTTTGTTTAGTAGGACGCAAGCAGAGAGTAACCAATAAACAGTTGGAGAAAACAGTCTTTCTGAGTCAGCATATTTACTAATGTCTGATTACATTCCTAGACAAAAAGCATGTCGGTTGTAAATAACATACTGTCAAAATGTTATTTACCGACTTTGATATGCACTCCATGTGATGAGTATTTTCTGCATGTTTTATGTGCATGAAAGAAACGTTCCCTCTGGTACTGTACGGGGACCAAGACTGGAAGGTTACAGTTGAAAAGTACCTTTTTTATGTCCTCATAAATGGATCAGTCAAAGGAGAGATTGAGACGGATAGATAACAGAGGAGAGGAGGGATTGTGTACTGGGGTTATTACCATTCAGTGGACTCACCTTTTCCTCCTCTAGCTCCTCCCCATCGACTCTCCCTCTTAATAGGGGGAATCCTTCAGGAGGGGGTGAGAGAGGAGGAGGAGGGGGAGGAGGAGGAGGTGGGGGGTGGTGGAGGCTGTGAGCTCAGCAATTTCCTTCCAGGACCCAGAGTAGACCAGACCAGAGCTAAGCAGAGCGTCACAGTCTGGAGTGAGTCAGGCATTTAGAGGGGGGGGGGTTAAGAGACGGAGAGAGAGCGAGCGCGAGGGAAGGAGAGGGGGTAGACAGAGAGGGGTAGAGAGAGTGAGAGAGAGAGAGGGAGGGGGGAAAGAGAGTGGCGCTGACATGGAATAAGCCCCACGCGTCTGGTGGCACCACACAGTTATTCCCATGATGCAATCTGTGTGGGGTGATGATGATGAACATGATGACGATGATGAAGGTGATTATGATAATGATGAGTGCACAGACAACAGTTGTTGTGGCTGCCTCTCAGTTTGCATCATCTGGCCCTATATAAATATACAGACGGCCTACATGGGCATATCAACGCTAATGCCCCTTTAATCTCATAAGTGCTCCGTTATGGCAGAGGTGGGTTAGTCTCTTAAAGTCCAAGCTGGCTCTCCTTCCCTCCATCCTTCCATTCCTCCATCCCTCCTCCCTAATTAGGCACCAGAGGCTCTGACTTGAGGGGCTGTGTGTGGCAACAGCCCTGACCTGAGCTGAGCCTGGGTGGTGGTGGTGGTGGGAGCACACAGGACTGCAGCAACCCAGCCAGGAGGCAGGTCACAGGGGGAGAGTGGCAGGGCAGCAGTGGACACTCTGGAGGTGGGGCCCCTGGCATGCCACACCAAGGTTAGTTCACCTAGCAGCTGTTTCTAACCCGGCCACAGAAAGGCCTTCACCATTACTCCCTGAATATGTTGAGGAGGTGTGGGATAACATGTAGCACTCATCTGTTGATAGCGGRTAAAACACAGTGGCCCGCATGTTGATTTATATCTATTTATATCAAAGTCAGGATGGCTTGTGAGGCTGACACCTAAATATAGTGTGATGCAGTTAGCACCGCCCCCCCACCTTCTCTTCACCGCCCCCACACCTTCTCTGCACCGCCCCCACCTTCTCTGCACCGCCCCCCACACCTTCTCGCACCGCCCCACCTTCTCTGCACCGCCCCTCACATTCTCTGCAACGCCCTCCACACCTTCTCTGCCACCCCCCCCCCCCCCCCCCCCATATTTTCCTTTTCTAAATTTGGATGAGAATGATTAATGGATTTGCTATAATTCTGTCTGTGTGTGTGTGTGTGTGTGTGTGTGTGTGTTGTGTGGTGTTGTGTGTGTGGTTGGTGTGGGTGTGTGTGTGTGTGTTGTGGTGTGTTGTGGTGTGTGGTGCGTTGCGTGCTGTGCGTGCGTGCGTGCGTGCGTTGCGTGCGTGCGCGTGCGTGCGTGCGTGCGTGCGTGTGGTGTGGGTGTACATAGTTCTGTGGTTATGAAGTGAGCATTATGGTAAAAATGCTTAAAATAATTTAGCGACCACATTATTTTGTAATGCCATCTTTAGAAGACTCATTCACTCTAATAAATGCGTTGCTGGAAAGTTCTGGGGATTTTGTGGGGCGCCAGTGAGCGATAGCAGCCACCCGACTCCTCGCTCCAGTCTCCCCCTCGATGCTACCATGTGACCTGCGCCATATTCCTCAGGATCAACATTGTGGCCAATTGAGGAAAAAAAAGGCCACATATTTTATTTATGTGTCAAAAGTGCGGTGGAACGATGGAGGGATGGAGGGAGGGCGGTATCACTCCATCCGCGTGGATCAATTCTCCCAGATGGAGGGCGGATGGTGCACAGAAATGGTAGGGTTATTGATTTATCAAAGAAATACAGTGTGCGTGTTATGCTTAAACGGCCACGTAAACCTGAGCTGTCAGAAGCAGAGAGGCAGAGCGCTGACATTTAGCCACACAAACGGAGCGGATGGATTTACCGCGCCACACGCCAGTCTCAGCCAGATCATATTCTCTATTGTGAGCGCCTTGGAGAGGCTCACTTATGTAGGGGATTTTTCACATTACACCACAGTGGCATAAAAAAAGTTGCCCACCTCCTTTATTGGAATACATACCTGGCATTAATACAAGGAGTGGGAGGGAGAGAAAAGGCACACAGCGGAGTCTGGGCCATAAAAAGGATAGTTTAACAATTGATCGAGAGCAGTACTGGAAATGGCAGCTGTAAATCAATTTAATCTCCGAGCAGTTAAAGTGCGTTTTCTAATGAGGTTAATGTCACATAATGACCAAATTCCTCCATTTAAAAGATGCCCTCAAGGTGTTGGAAAAAGATAGATGTCGCCGTGCAACATTAACTCGTCATGACGCAGATGACACTGAGGGGAAAAGTTTTCCCACAAGAGGAATGCATGTTTTATCAAAATAATAAAACGTGGAACATTGAAGTGGATGGCGGTTGGGAAAGCAAGCGAGGGAGGGAGGGTTGGGAAAACACTGGGCAGGCTGGCTAGCACTACAGGACAGAGGCTCAGAAGAGAAGCCATGGCTTTGGAGGAGAGTGAAAAGAGGGAATGACCCATCACTAATACACAGTGAATCGGGTTTGCCCTCCAGGGTTTCGGGGTGTTTATGAATCTCTTATGTCATGGGAGACGATACTGGGAGGGGTGGCGTGCACTTTGCGGAGGGCAGTGAAATGCCAACAGACGTGCCAACACAAAAACAACGGGTAAATGATGAGATCATTATTAGACCCATACAAAGTCTTTACTTTGAATCTAACCCAAATCTTACCATACTAACATTTGGGCTCTGTCTGTTTTGCAAATCTAAGGTTGAGCTACTGTATACGCACAATGTGCACAACCTGAAACTGAAGAAAGGTTCCGATCCACAGGCCAACCATTTATCACCGAGGCCCTAAAGCTATTATCATGATCTAATTAGGTTTAAGATAAGTCTGTGTCCAAGGCTGCCATGTCCCCAATTCTACAAATTCAGAACATCCCAATTTCAAAATGCCACTCACGCTGTAGGTTGAACGAATACCGTAACTACTAATGCAATTTCATACTACTACTTACAGAAGTCCATAAACACGATGACACAGATTTACACACATTAACGCGTACAGTAGTGTGCGTGCATGTTCACAGTTCACTCACTAGAGGCATCATTTTCTCAGCACTGTGCTCTTGCCCCTTCTGTGTTCCTCTCCTCCTGTGCTGTAATGAATTGAGGCGCAGATGAGATGATTTTTTKGGGGGATTACACGCAGGCACTGACCTATAAAGAAGCCCTTTAAGGAGACCTATTAATCCACCTGTCCAGAAATACTATATTTATATGTGTATCATAAATCTAGGCTGAGGTAGTCAAATGCCATTTGGAATTACCAACACAGACACGCAATTCATTTTTTTAGCATGATTAGCGACGGTGGTGCGACTGGCTGGCTCAGTGGGTGGCAATGATGACCTGATGTACACACCGTGTGCTCATTACACCAACTAACTGCACTGGGTGTGTAAAGAACACACATGCACGTACGTGCACACAAAGTATTTATATATATATATATATATATACATATATACATACAGTACAGTATACACATACTCATCAGAGATGGTCCTGCTAACATCGTGTTCTAGCCACGCTTATGTAATTACACTTGTATAATCCGCGTGGCTCAGTTGGTAGAGCTTGGCACTTGCAACGCCAGGGTTGTGGGTTTGATTCCCGCGGGGGACCAGTCTGACAAATGTACGCGCTCAACTACTGTAAGCGGTTCTGGATAAGAGCGTCCGCTTAAATGACTCAAATGTAAATGTAAAAAGAGTGTTTCTATATTTGTGATACACTTAACTTAAGATACCCTTAAGATACACTTAACTTAAGATATAGGTCACCCCAGAAATCATGACCTGATGAGATGTGTTTCATTCTCTTTGTCATGCCCCGTTCTCCCTTACTGCAATAGGAAGAGAAATACGATTAAGAATGAGGGCTCTCTTTCACTTACTTACTTCCCTCATCTGATAAAACACAGCTGGATGGCCACAATAAGAGGGAAATAGCATTTACTCCATTTTGATCTGTGCAGGTTTTCTGAAGGGCCACTTTTACCCCGACGAGGGTCTTTCTCTCCTCTTTGATTGATATGTGAAATACGTCTCCCTCTCCGGCTCTAAAGGCAGACCCTGTGTGGGGCTGAAAGGTGCTCATTGTCAAGGCAGGGACACTTTGTCAGGAAACAATACTGTTCCCAAGGCTCGGAGAATGTGTCAAAAAGACAGCCCCCATTGTGTACTTTAGGAACTTTCATTTTGCGTCTGAGGTCATTTTAATCCTGATGAATTTTTATAGACACTGTGGCGTTGAATAGCTAGCCGGTCTAATGCCTAAAAAAGAGAGAAAACCCACCCACAGAACCAACTAACAATCCTAAACTTAAAGCATTAAAGGGAGAGTAAAAAGGAGAGGTCTTTGTTGAAGGACACATTGGGGTGTATTTAAGTTCTACAAAGGCCCTCTCCTGAATGGAGCCTGATTTCTGTGACCAGATTTCAAATTCGGGGCCTAAAAATAGCAGCGTTGTGATGAAACAGGGCTTGTAAAAAAGAAAACTCTCATGGGACAGAGAACCTGATGTGAGTTAGACACCCAGGACGCTGAGACGTTGCTACACCGAAGGAGAACAACAAGAAGAGACAGCTGGGGAGTATCTGGTACGATAGAATGATGGAGCATGTTAAATCGCGCAGTRGATTCTTTAACCTTGTTTTTTTTTTATCAGTGTTTTTCCAAAACCACACAACGGGGGTGCTGTGTGGATAGAAGGATATTTTTCGAATGTACTTCTCAATAACACATCCCATGTTGACTCCTAGAATCCACCTTATCCTTATTTAAACAGCCGTTGTTCTTTTCTGGTTGGATGTTTTTGTTGTCTGTCTGCTTCTCGACCTCTTTTTCGACATCAAATTGGAGGCACATTTATGCAAATGCCGTAGACACCTACAACCAGAGGAATATGTGGCAGCTGTAGAGGAGAATTCAATTAAGACACCCCTGAGGTGTGGTAATTGATCCGCCAAACATTTTTTTTTCTTTCTGCCTCTCTCGTTCTTCTCTCCCCCTCTTTTTTTATTGCCTTTTGCCGTTGTTGTCTAATGAAAACCCAAACCCTGTCTCAGGATTGAGGAACGCAAATGCCACAGTGACTCATCAGCAGTTATTTAATGAATGGGAAGCTCTCTATAGGTGCCAATGCTCTGCCCCTTACTAACTCCATCACTTTCTTTCGTCGTTTTATTTTGTCACCCAGTGTTCAATGACTGCTCTTTACGTTATCTAACGTCCGACGTGTCATTTTTGTCCTGATTTCGTTTTGATCTTCGGAACTCCAGAGTGATAAAAGGAGTGTATGAATCTGTCTGTTTTTAAGAAACAAGGCCAATTCAAACAGATGACCTGTTGTCACAGACAGAATGAAGATCCCCACTGAGGATTCATCCCAATGTGACGTTTATGAGGCTGCCCACCACACAGTAACCCGTTGACTTGTTTTCTCTCCTTATTATAATTGGTTGAAACATTCTCTTCTACTGACTTTGCTCCTTCACTGTGCCCGCCCTCTCCGTCTTGCCCCTCCCCCTCCTCCTCCTCCTCCTCCTCCTCCTGTATTGAGGTGCAGGGTTCCAAGTGCTCGATGGTGCATTAATACGGACACCTGCTTTGTTCTGGCGGCCGGCGTATCGCCTGTTTCGCCCGCTCCCCCCGCTCCCCCTCTTTCATCATCCTTCTGCGGTTTGTTTGGAACCGACCTGATCTGAGAGCAGGTCTGGCTTGGGTTTCACTCTCACATTCATCTTCAAGGGAGGTGGGCATGCAGGCGGAAGGCTGGGGATGTAGGGTATGGATGTGTGTGTGTGTGTGTGTGTGTGTGTATTGTGTGTGTGAAGGGACTAGTGGTCCACGGGTCTGTCTGAACTCATTCCCCTCTGACTTACATATGACATGTGTTGTTCTGCCAATGTGGCACGCTGGCTTCAGGTCAGCGGGTTCATCCCCCAGCTTAGGCAGTACATGCAAGAATGGAACAGTGTTAGAATCCATCCCACGTCCTTGAAAAGATTCAGACTAACCCTCCCCTGACTTGTCATTCCATTAAATCCGAAAGAACCAAGAAAAAAAAAAGAGTCGAATACTTAATATGGCACAATATGTTCTGTTACAATGTACTTTCTTAGCTGGGAGAGAGGCAAAAGGCCAGTGAAAAGGAATACTTGCTATTTAATTACTGTCAGCTGAATGAGCTCTGTTCTGTTCGCCCCCTCCCTGATGTAAAAATTCTTATTCACTTAGTATGTAGGTCACATTACAGTGGTGTCTAGTTGTTGGACATGGGCTTAGATAACTGTTTGTTGACTATTAAATGCTTTTGCTGCCTCAGCATCCTTTCTAACTGGTATTTTTCACACAGCTGTGCCACTGAAAGGAGGCAACGCTGCAGCAAAAAACCATGCCACCCCCTCACCCCCCTCAGCCCCCTCAGCCTCCTCAGCCTCCTCCAAAAACGTGGAGCTTTAGTGTTTTAGTGCCATAAAAAGCGATTTGGTGACATACATTCGAATTTTCTTCCTGCGATGTGATACTTTTAAGTTCAGAAGATCAATTACACATGAAGCGCAGGTACAACTATGAAGCTAGTCGTTGGAATAGCAAAGAATAAACAGAGATGAGCTCTTTGAAAGAAACCAAATGACCTGTGGTGTTAGCCAAGCAGGTGAATCTGTGCTTTCTGTACTCTTATCCGTGTTTTGCTTTCTGTGACCTTGCACTCAGCTAATGCCGAGCTGCTTCTCGCACAGTGCCGCCTTAATGCTGTGGATAGGCCCCAATGTTGCCATAATGCTTTTCTGACGTTTGTTCTGTTGTTTCTGGCCAAACGGGAGCTGTTGGTCGTTCCTCTCTCTCTCCCTTGTATGAAATGAGCCCAGATGGTGATTGATTTTTCAAGTGCTGACATCCCTGCTTGAGAACACGCTCCCTTCCCTCTTTGTGCCGAGCAAGTCAGGCACAATAACATCATGATGCGATCATCAGCTTTGTGCCGCCAAACATCCACCGTTGATTGACAAAGGACGCACACACACACACACGCCACGCAAACACACACACCACACAAAAAACAACACAACTGGCATAATTCTAAAAGCATCTTCTCTTTAAAGAGGAAGATGTTGACAATGAAGACAGAGACACCACCGGAGGGATCTTGGGAGACCTACTGGTTCTGAAAACACCAAATATGTCCTGTAATGCAGAGGGGCGATAGCACTGTAGATATGAGACAGACAGTTCTTTGACAGAGCGAGCAGAGCCTGGATGGGTGGACGTGGCAACAGTGAACATTTGCTCCAGCCCCATTGAGTCAACTCTGAAGCTAAATGATGTCATTGGCTAACTAGCCATTCTCAGGCCATTGCCTCGGTTTGCGTGACTAAATACATACAATTAAGGCCCCGGCACTTCTCAATCTCTATGAACTCATTGTTATCCCGGGTTCAAGTGCACTGATAATGGGGGCCGGAGGAAAACAGGCGTATCATCGAGGCGCTGCACACAGAGGGCTGGTGGGTAAAATAGATGTCTCATTATTAGTCGCATTCTCTTTCGCCCAACAGCACAGCACAGCTCTCACTCTTTCTCTCTCTCTATGTCCTTTCTCTCTCTGTCCTTTCTCTCTCTCTGTCCTTTCTCTCTATTTAACTCTCTCTCTGTCCTTTTCTATCGCTGCGCTTTATCTCTCTCTCTGTCCTTTCTCCTCTCTTTATCTCTGGCTCTCTGTCCTTTCTCTCTGCTCTGTCCTTTGTCTCTCTTTATCTCTCTGCTCTGTCTGTTCTCTCTCTCTGTCCTTTCCCTCTGCTATTGTAACTCTCTCTCTGTTCTTTTCTCGCTCTCTTCGCGTTTCTTCCTATTACTCTCTCTCTGTCCTTGTCTTCTATCGCCTTTCTCTCTCTCACGTCCTTTCCTCTCGTCTATCTCTCTGCTCTGGTCCTTTTCTCTCTCTCTTGTCCTTGCTCTCTCTTTATCTCTTCTCCTGGTCTGTTTTCTCTCTCTGTCCATTGCTGCTCTCTTTAGTCTGTATATGTCCTTGTCTCTCTCTCTGTCGGTGTGCGTCTCTCTTTAATCTCTCTGTCGCTTTCGCTCCATCTCTCTTGTCCTCTCCGTCTCTGTGCCTTTGTTCTAATCCTCGTTTTGCTCTCTCCTCTGTGCGGCTTGTCTTGATCTCTCTCTCATCTGCTCTTCGGTCTTTTCTATTCTCTTGTATCTCTTCGGTCTCTGTCTGCTTGTCTCGTCTCTCTGTCCTTAGGCTCTCTTTTATCTCGGTCTGTCCTTTCATTCAGCTCTGTCCTTGCTGCGTCTTGTATCTCTCGCATGCTTTCTTATCACTGCCTTTATCTTTCTGGTCAATTTCCTTATCACTCCTGTCGCGTTGCCTCTCGTCTTTATCTTCTCTGTGCCTTTTCTATGCAGCTTCTTTTATCGCCTCTGGGTTCCTGTTCTATCTCTCTTTATCTCTCTCTGTCGCTTTCTCTCTCTCTGTCCGTTGCTTCGTCTAATCTGATCTTTCTCGCTCTCTGTCCCTTTTCTGTCCTATCTAAGTCTTTCTCTCTCTCAGTGTCGCTTTTCTCTCTTTATTCTATCTTTCTCGGCTCCTCTTTGTCCTTGTCTCTGCTGCTATCGTTTGCGTCTGTCTTTATTCTCTCCCTGTCCTTTTCTTATCACTATTTCTCTCTCGTCTGTCCTTTCTACTATCTCTACTGTATCTCTCTCTCTGTCCTTTATACTTTTTACTTTTGCTGCTCTGTCCTTTCCTCTTCGGTCTCTGCGCTTGGCGTCTCTCTTTGTAGTTGCTCTCTCTGTGCCTGTTCTATCTCTCTTCTATTCTATCTCCTGTTTCCCTTATTCTCTCTTCTGTCTTGCTCTCTCTTGGTATCTCTGTCTTTTTGTAATCACTCTTGTATCTCTCGTCCACACTGTCCTTTCTGATCGGCTCTTTATCTCTCTCCTCTTGTCGCTTATCTATCCGTCTTCTTTAGTCTCTCTCTGGGTCGCTGTTCTCTCTGGCTTGTCCTGCTCCTTCGTCGTCGTCTCTCCGTTTCTCTCTCTCTGTCTTCTCTCTTTGTTTCTGGTCTGTCCTTCTTTATTCTTTCTTGTCCGCTCTCGTCCGTGTCGCTTGTCTCTCTCGGTGCTTGTGCTGCGTCTTCTTGTCCTGTTTCTCGTCTCGTCGTTGTCTCCTCTCTCGTGTCCTTTGCTCTCCATCTATCTTTGCTCGGCTGCTCTGTCCTTTTCCGTCTGTTCTCTGTTCGTCCTCTCTCTCTGGTCTTTACTCTACTCTTTTGTTTGTGCTGAAGGGCGGGCTGTGTGGGGAATCGGTGTCGTCTTTTAACGATGTATATTCCCAGTAGGTAGCAGTGTAACGGAACCTGATGCACGGGGCAGGGTCTGGGTGTGCTGAGCTCTCTGGACCGCTGTGAGCGAGCTCGTGAGAAAGGGCGTTTCCCTCGTGCTACTCCTGCGGTAATTCTCTCCTTGTTAAATGCATCGTGTGAGTTCTTTAGGGTTGGTGTGAAAAATGGGCTGGACAGGTGGAACAGTGGAGAGATAACGAAGAAGAAAAATGGCTTGGTTGGAGAGCTATGGTTTTAAACGTGTAGTGGGATATTGGGCTTCGTTTTCTTCATTTACAAGTTGTTGTCTTATCAGCCTTTTGGTGGTTTATATCAGATTCTCTCAGTAGAACTGTTCCCAAAATTGTGTAATCTAATGCCAAAACCATTGTGGGTCAATTGTAATAACTATTTAGCAGATGGATTTAATAATTAATAATCCACACACACATCAAGGCAGAATAGTTTATATGTTCTAACTCAATCGAGGTCCACATCCTGTGCGCAATCCTCGAACACCCAGGGTAATGGCAGTGACATTTACGGAGCTCACTTCCTTGATGCTTTTGAGTCCCCTGAGGCAGCGATCGCCTTGGGAAGTGCAGTGTGACATAACTAGGCTCAATTGCTTCTGTCTACTGTCTGGTGTAAGAGGATCAGCCCCGTCCTCAGCTACCTCCTCTGGACTGCCCCCCCCGCCTCCCTCTCCAGAGATAGATGGGCTGACCACAGAGGCAGAGCAGACAGAGCTCCGAGTTTTTCGAGAGGGTGGGTTCACCTCCGAGATTGAGGGGTGGGGCAGCGGGCGGAACGTGCGTTCCCCTCCAGTTGCTAGTGGCCGTGTAGGTAAATGGATCTTATTTTGTGGCGCGTCAACACGTGTAAGGGGGCCCACGGCTCATTACACGGCCCTGATCCCGCTGCAGACACACTGATGGATGGAGAGGAGGGAGCCGGCCCCAAAGACTCCTCTCCTTCCGTCGCTCTTTCTGCTCCCTTTCTCTGTCTCCACTCTCTCCCTCCTTCCCACTCTGTCTCTCTCTCTCCCTTTATGTATCTCTCTCCTGTTGGAGGGAGGCGGGGTGGAGACGAAGAAGCGGCGTTGTGTACCAAGCCTGGGGCTGATTACCAGGGCCACACCACAAGACCCCCAGTAAATCGTGGTCAGGTTTGATGGTTTTACCAGGTAGTGTTGGGTCCCAGTGTCACCATGGAAGGCTTTAACCCCATCATCCCCGCTCCCCGCTCCCCGCTCCCCCTTCACTCGTAACCCCTCGCTCAGTTGTCGCCACCACCAACACGCCTGCATCCAGCCAGAGGTTTTCCACTGCTCTGTGCATTCCTCCCATTCACGGAATGCAGGCTTTGCTAGTCAAATGGTTAATTGGTTACAGATTGCTCTTTAACCTCGGGGTTACACACCACTCACAGGCTGTTAAAGTATTATGGGAAATAGAGTGTGGTTTACAATGCACCCGAGGGGGGAAAGGTCACCGGATTCCCCACACCACATCTCCAAGGCTCTGTCACTCACTCCCTATGACAGTCACGTGACGCTATGGGTTACCTCGCTCTGCACGAGGATAAGATTTACCCGTTATTGTTCTCACCATTAAACGCACGCACGCACGCACGCACGCACGCACACACACACACACACACACACACACACATGAACAGAGAGACATAGAGCACCATTGAAGGGGCTGGTCTCAAGCAATGTGTTACTTCAAGGCATCTGGTGAGGGTGGTGTTTTGTCGTTCGTCCTCTGTGTGTCATGACAAACATGCGCCGTTGGATCTGCGACAGTCAACTTGGCAGAACTCCTTTCAAAACTGGGGGGTGGTTCTGAGAGTTGATCCTCTTGCCAGTCACTTTAACCCCATGTCCGTCTTGGACTGCTACACTGATCATTCCTTCACATTTACACAGACCCAGTTGTCCACACCAGGCTAGGGTCTGGGAAGAAAGGACAGAAAGAACAGAGCAGAGGTATTGCCATGCACACTCCTGTGAGCACCGGTACTACCA
>NC_036850.1:10325548-10370840 GCF_002910315.2 Salvelinus sp. IW2-2015
TCTCTCTCTCTCTCTCTCTCTCTCTCTCCTTCTATACTTTCAATCTTTCCATGCCAGGTCAATACATAGCTCAGAGTATCTATATCCCAAACGTATTTGGCCTCTATAGCGCAGGTAGATACAGTATATCTGCAGACAAACAAAGAAACCAAACCAATGTAGGGTAAGGGGTTAACATGGTGAGTGCCAATTCTTTTATGATGCACTGGCTGTTGGTCTGATAGAATGAAATGAAGCACAGATGTCTGTTTGTAGAGGCGCGTCTCCTTTGATGCAGAAGAGGGGTGTCATAATCAATATCATGATAAGCATTCAGAAACCTGTCCAAGGGGAAACATTTCAGAAGACTCAAAAAGCCCTGTAAGTCATAGTGTCAAGGGCCTTAGTAAAATACTAGCAAGAATGCCACTCCAGTTGTCGGGAAAGACAGTTATTATCTTCGTACGTTCCATGAGATGTCCGTCACAGAACGTCTGTTAATGGTCTAACGTATTACTTTCGTTCTTATCAAAGGCAGTCTGAAGCTGATTACCAAGGACATTGGATTATCGACCGATTACGCAGTATCCCAATACGCCCCAATAAGTGCGGGTGCTTTTGTTTCCACTTGCCTTTCCCTCTGGGTCTGTGTAGTGCTGTGTGGGTCAGAGGTCAAACAGCGTGGCATAGATCCACTTCTGTTGTCCTCCTCCGTTTCCTCTTCATTATCGTCTGGTGAATATGATTTTCCGCATGACTACATTTTCCAAAATAATTAAGACGCTTGTTTGTCACCTGAATTAGATTTGCACTCCTATCCGAGCGTATGAAAGAGCCCACCGTGCGTGGGTATGCCTGTGTGCGCGTTGATAGTGATTCTTGTAAATAGATTTTGTTAAACACGGGAACATTACTTAACGTAGCCGTTGGAATCAAACAACACGCGGGAACTGATCGTTATGTCAGAAGATAGTTTGCGACGATCATTTTATTCTGTGTGAAAAAGACCCGTTTGGGTTTAGGCTCCAGCGCTAAATGGCTAACGATGCTTAGCTCATGAATGACTAAGCTATCATTGAGGGTAGATCATATTCTGACGCCATTTTGTATCTTGCCTCTACACTCCTCCACGTCTCTAATCATGTAAGCGATTTATCCTGAATGAGATGGAAGGTGTCCCTCTGTGTGCAAGGCAGGCGGGCAGCATGTGCTGGTTTATACACGGCGCGAGATGGAAGGGGCATGGGATGGCATGCTCACAGTTAATGCCATGGGTTGTTTTTCAGGTCCCCTCTTATACTGCATTTGGACAGGAAGGGAATGAATGTGATTGGCTTTGTTCAGTCTTCCTGGCAGTCGACATGCGCTGACATCTGTTCCCTCCTAACCATTCGAACCAATGTCGATCAGAGCACACACCACACACATACGTGGACATACACAGAGAGTATGCAGCCCATTTGCATTCACACACACACGTGCACAAGCACACGGACACACACGGACACACACGGACACACACGGACACACACACACACGCACGCACGCACACACGCACGCACACACACAAACATGTAATTGTGGCACCAGTCATGCAGGGTTCAGTGATGAGGAACATCAACAGGCACAATGGCATATAAAAAGTGGCATGAATTATTAGCAGTGCTTGAGTCTCAGAGCTAGACGGATAGAGGGATCATTATGTGACTGAGTTAAAAGCAACACTGGCACGGGTGGGTGAGAGAAGGCGGCTGATTTGCTTATGGATTCAGGGCTGATTGTGGCAGCGTTGCAAATCTTATTGCATTGCTAATTTATATTATAGATGCTGGCACCGGAACCATCATATATCTTAGACGTGGGATCTGAGGGGGGGGGTAGAAGCGTAAAGAATATCTGTCAGTTGTCCCTCTTTAAGCAAATAACCGTCTGGATATCTGTGTGGTATTAAAGAAACTGAACAGCTTTCAGAGAGAAAAACAAAAGATGAAAAGTCCATCGATGGGAAGCTGTTTCAAATTACTCTCAGTTGGGGCCCTGAGAAATGGATGTGACGCGTCCAGATTTCATATTTTTGTTGCAATTACCCCCCGACTCTAAATGAATTCTTTGCAGGCTCTGTGTGATTGTGTTGCGCGTCTGTGAGCAGGTGTTCGCCACATTTGAAGATGACAGTGAGGGTAAGACCCACGCCTCGGCTAATAAAGGCACTCTGCGATGGAGCTCATGTGACACTCCATCTCTAGGGTCTGGGGGTCTACCCCCCCCCCCCATCCACCCCTACCCCCTCTCTCTGGCAGGGATCCCTCTCTGACAGTTAAGGCTGCAGTCTTTGATTACAGGGGATTGTGTAAGGCATGWGTGAGGTCCTAGGACATGGCTAAGTTAAGTTCAACTCAATACCATATTGATTTATCCCACACCCGGTAGTGTACAGAACAGGTACATGCACATTTTGCCGACGTATACAGTCTGCTAACATAGACTTATATGTAACCCGCAACTTAAGTCACCACATGCATGATGCATGAGCTCTAGCTGGAGGATATGCAGTAATGAAGAACGGAGCTGGAGTGTTGAGGTGATGTGTTATCATTAACTAATCCAATTGCCTATGAGATGAGGAGGAATTTCCCGCTCTTGGAGAAGCGCTCCGTTTCTCCCTCTCTCTCTCTCTCTCTCTCTCTCTCTCTCTCTCTCTCTCTCTCTCTCTCTCTCTCTCTCTCTCTCTCTCTCTCTCGCTTCTCTCTCTCTCTCTCTCTCCTCTCTCTCTCTCTCTCTCTCTCTCTCTCTCTCTCTCTCCTCTCTCTCTCTCTCTCTTCTCTCTCCTCTCTCTCTCTTCTCTCTCTCTCTTCTCTCTCTTCTCTCCTCTCTCTTTCTCTCATCGTCTCTCTCTCTCCTCTCTCTCTCTCTCTCTCTCTCTCTCTCTCTCTCTCTCTTCTCTCTCTCTCTCGCTCTCTCTTCGCTCTCTCTCTCTGGTGCTGTTGTGTCGCTGTGACCGTGTGGTGTAGGACTCAGCTCTTCGGTGGGGCCTGCCTAGGTGTCTCAGGTATTCCCGAAGGTGCGCCTAACACGGAGAAGCAGAGTAGTGCGCTCCGTCTCGGGGAAGCGTGACAGTAATGCCGTGCGGCAGACACACAACTATTTCAGGGGAGCTTAGTGGGCTGTCGGATGATGTATTCTGTCATCGCTACACAGATCCAATCTGAACTCGGCACAACTTTCCCAATATTCCGATGGCTTATGTCTTGGGATGACGGAGAATTAAGAACGGGAGGGATTGAGAGAAATGAGTGTGCTTGTATCCTTGGAGTGGAGTGTGGCAGCGCTTTAGTCTCTTAAAGAGGAGGTGGAAGGGGAGAGGGATGAAATGAAGCGGGACGCTGGAAAGGGGCTGAGAGTGATAGGATCTCTCTCAGACAATGATGTCTTTAAGTTAAGGAGACTTCCACTAGCTGGGTCATACCTGGGCTAGCCAGACTCTTCTGCGTCCTCAACATTGACAATTACAATCAGGAACATTTCAGATAGCCACCTTTACGCGCCTTTCCAAACCAGGAAACGTTCTTAAAGAAGGACAAATAAGCAAAAACTGAACAAGTAAACAAAGTTATACTAGATTTTCCCCTCTGTGATTATTCTGCTAGTGGGGGGGACACAGAGATCTTAAAGGAGGACAGTAACATTCTGTTCTACTGAGCAATTCTCGGTTAAAACAAATCAAATCAAATCAACATCAAATTTTATTAGTCACATACACAGGATTAGCAGATGTTTAATGCGAGTTAGCGAAATGCTTGTGCTTCTAGTTCGACAATGCAGTAATAACCAACAGTAATCTAACCTAACAATTCCACGCTACTACCTTACACACACACACAAAGTGTGAAAGGATAAAATATGTACATAAGATATATGGATGATTGGTGGTACAGAACGGCATGGCAGATGCAGTAGATGTATAGAGAACGGTATATACATATGAGATGAGTACTGTAGGGTATGTAAACAATAAATGGCATAGTTTAAAAGTGCGAGTGGTACATGTATTCATAAAGATGGCAAGATGCAGTAGATGATATAGAGTACAGTATATACATATGAGATGGGTAAATGTAGGTATGTAACATTGTATTAAGTGGCATTGCTTAAAGTGGCTAGTGGTACATTTTTACATAATTCCATCAATTCCCATTTTTAAAGTGGCTGGAGTTGAGTCAGTATGTTGGCAGCGGCCGCTAAATGTTAGTGGTGGCTGTTTAACAGTCTGATGGCCTTGAGATAGAAGCTGTTTTTCAGTCTCTCTGGTCCCTGCTTTGATGCACCTGTACTGACCTCGCCTTCTGGATGATAGCGGGGTGAACAGGCAGTGGCTTGGGTGGTTGTTTGTCCTTGATGATTTTATGCCTTCCTGTGACATCGGTGGTGTAGGTGTCCTGGAGGGCAGGTAGGTTGCCCCTGGTGATGCGTTCTGCAGACCTCACTACCCTCTGGAAGCCTTACGGTTCTGGGCGGAGCAGTTGCCGTACCAGGCGTGTATACAGCCCGACAGGATGCTCTCGAAGTACATCTGTAGAAGTTTGTGAGTGCTTTTGGCGACAAGCCGAATTTCTTCAGCCTCCTGAGGTTGAAGAGCGCTGCTGCGCCTTCTTCACAACGCTGTGTCTGTGTGGGTGGACCAATTCAGTTTGTCCGTGATGTGTACACCGAGGAACTTAAACTTTCCACCTTTCTCCACTACTGACCCGTCGATGTGGATAGGGGGGTGCTCCCTCTGCTGTTTCCTGAAGTCCACAATCATCTCCTTTGTTTTTGTTTGACGTTGAGTATGAGGTTATTTTCCTGACACCACACTCCGAGGCCCTCACCTCCTCCCTGTAGGCCGTCTCGTCGTTGTTGGTGATCAAGCCTACACACTGTAGTGTCATCCGCAAACTTGATGATCGAGTTGGAGGCGTGCTGGCCACGCAGTCGTGGGTGAACAGGGAGTACAGGAGAGGGCTCAGAACGCACCCTTGTGGGCCCAGTGTTGAGGATCAGCGGGGTGAGATGTTGTTGCCTACCCTCACCACCTGGGGGCGGCCGTCAGGAAGTCCAGGACCCAGTTGCACAGGGCGGGGTCGAGACCCAGGGCTCGAGCTTGATGACGAGTTTGGGTACTATGGTGTTAAATGCTGAGCTGTAATCGATGAACAGCATTCTCACATGGTATTCCTCTTGTCCAGATGGGTTAGGCAGTGTGCAGTGTGGTTGCGATTGCGTCGTCTGTGGACCTATTTGGGTCGGTAAGCAAATTGGAGTGGGTCTAGGGTGTCCGGGTAGTGTGGAGTGTATGGTCCTTGACTAGTCTCTCAAAGCACTTCATGATGACGGAAGTGAGTGCTACGGGCGATAGTCGTTTAGCTCAGTTACCTTAGCTTTCTTGGGAACAGGAACAATGGTGGCCCTCTTGAAGCATGTGGGAACAGCAAGACTGGGATAAGGATTGATTGAATATGTCCGTAAACACACCAGCCAGCTGGTCTGCGCATGCTTCTGAGGACGCGGTGGGAATGCCGTCTGGCCTGCAGCCTTGCGAGGGTTAACACGTTTAAATGTTTTACTCACCTCGGCTGCAGTGAAGGAGAGCCCCGCAGGTTTTGGTAGGGGGCCGTGTCAGTGCACTGTATTGTCCTCAAAGCGGGCAAAAAAGTTGTTTAGCCTGTCTGGGAGAAGACATCCTGGTCCTCGACGGGGCTGGTTTTCTTTTTGTAATCCGTGATTGACTGTAGACCTGCCACATACCTCTTGTGTCTGAGCTGTTGAATTTCGACTCGATTTTGTCTCTGTACTGAGACTTAGCCTGGTTTGATTGCCTTGCGGAGAGAATAGCTACACTGTTTGTATTCGGTCATGCTTCGGTCACCTTGCCCTGTGAAAAGCAGTGGTTCGCGCTTTCAGTTTCACGCGAATGCTGCCGTCAATCCACGGTTTCTGGTTTGGGAATGTTTTTATCGTGTTGTGGGTACGACATCGTCAATGCACTTCCTAATGAACTCGCTCACCGAATCAGCATATCGTCAATATTGTTTTGGACGCCGATGCGGAACATATTCCAATCCGCGTGATCGAAGCAGTCTTGAAGCGTGATTCAGATTGGTCGGACCAGCGTTGAACAGACCTGAGCGCGGGAGCTTGTTGTTTGAGTTTCTGTTTGTAGGCAGGAATCAACAAAATGGAGTCGTGGTCAGCTTTTTCGAAAGGGGGGCGGGGAGGGCCTTGTAAGCGTCGCGGAAATTAGTGTAGCAATGGTCCAGTGTTTTCCAGCCCTGGTAGCACAATCGATATGCTGATAGAATTTAGGGAGTTTTGTTTTTTAGATTTAGCCTTGTTTAAAATCCCCAGCTACGATGAATGCAGCCTCAGGGTGTGTGGTTTCAGTTTACAAAGGTCAGATAAAGTTCGTTCAGGGCCATCGATGTGTCTGCTTGGGGGGAATGTATACGGCTGATTATGATTGACGAGAATTCCCTTGGTAGATAATGCGGTCGACATTTGATTGTTGAGGAATTCTAGATCAGTGTAACAGAACGACTTGAGTTCTTGTGTGTTATTATGAGGTGCACACCACTTCTCGTTAATCATAAGGCATACCCCCCGCCCCTCTTCTTACGGAAAGATGTTTGTTTTCTGTCGGCGCGATGCATGGAGAAACCAGCTGGCTGCACCGACTCCGTTAGCGTCCCTTGAGTTAGCCATGTTTCCGTGAAGCAGAGCACGTTGCAATCCCTGATGTCTCTCTGGAATGCTACCCGTGCTCGGATTTCATCAACCTTATTGTCAAGAGACTGGACTTGGCGAGTAGTATGCTAGGGAGTGGAGCGCGATGTGCCGTCTCCGAAGCCTGACCACGAGACCGCCACGTTTCCCCCTTTTCCGGCGTCGCACAGGGTCTCCGGCTGGGATCAGATCCCTTGTATTGTGTGGAAGGCAAAACACTGAGTCCGTTTCGGGAAAGTCATATTTCCTGGTAGGAACGATGGTGAGTTGACGTTAATCGTATATTCAGTAGTTCCTCCCGACTGTATGTAATGAAAACCTAGATTACCCGGGGTACCGATGTAAGAAAATAACACGTAAAAAAACAAAATACTGCATATTTTCCAAGGAACGCGAAGCGAGGCTGCCATCTCTATCGCGCCGGAAGAGCCAAAAACAACCAATCACGCCACAGCCCATTTGATGCGATAATCAGCCAGGCTAAGAAAAAGTGATTAGAATATATCAGCACACCTCTTTTCAGCAATGCAGCTGCTCGGAAACACAAGTCTTACAAGATAACGTCAGACTGACTGGGCCTTGGTGTGTGTGTGTGTGTGTGTGTGTGTGTATGTGTGTGTGTGTGTGTTTGTTTGTGTTCATCCATTGTCTCACTGAGGTTTCTGCTAAGCCTTGAAATGTTGCACATTATTTTTTTAAACTCAAGCTCCACTGAAGATAAATACACAGGTTTAATTGTTTAAATAGTTCATTTCATTATCTTCGGAATAATGCTCGGCGACCTTGAGTGTTACTTACCGCGACACGTCTATCTTATAGAGAGAGCAGTTTGTTCCGGTAGCTATTTAGGAAATGTTTTGTACCTTTTACGATGTTCACTGTTTGAGGCGGTGGATGTGATTTCTTAATCCATGGAGTGCCTTGTGTTGCAGCAGACCAGGTATGTTTCAAAGGCCAGGGGGCGATGTGCTATTGTGGAGATGTGATTCTCAGAGACTTTTACCTTTGTGTGTTGAAAATCCTGGCTGCCGTAGTCCCCCAGAAAGGATTTCCACAACCAAGGCTTCAGGGTCACCTTTCTTAACCCTTTCAACACAAAACATAGATCTCCTTTTGACTGGGCAGAGACCCATCTCATAGTGAATGCTCTTTCTGGGATAATATTGCACTCGTCTT
This sequence comes from Salvelinus sp. IW2-2015, assembly GCF_002910315.2. Lineage (NCBI taxonomy): Eukaryota > Metazoa > Chordata > Actinopteri > Salmoniformes > Salmonidae > Salvelinus > Salvelinus sp. IW2-2015. Next base: position 10,333,463 of record NC_036850.1, read on the forward strand.
CTTACTCAAAAGGAGCAGAGAGAGAGAGAGAGAGAGGGAGAGGGAGAGAGAGAGAGAGAGAGAGAGAGAGAGATTACCATTTGTAAGATAAACCCATTCCTGCCCTGCCCCAGTTTAAATTACACTGTGTTTTTCTTTTTTGATTTCCATTTGCGCATAATGCTCTCTCTCAGCATGTTTAAGTTATATTATTAGCGTGTGAGCGTTTCTCAAGAGATTTTTTTTTTCTTCTCGCTTTTTTCCCTCCCTTTTATTTCAGTGGGGATCCTCGCCTCCCGATGCATTAGCCTCCTGTAATTGACAAATGATCTTTAGATGGTCTGGAGATTGAGAGGCGGCTCGCTAGCCTGACTACAGTATAGGGCTGCATTACTGTAGTCTATTTGGGACGGGCTCTTTTGGTACAGGGGGTGTTCAGGTCACTGTGCCATCCAGACCCCTAATCGTCCCTCTCTCTCTCACAGCTCATTGTGTGAAATAACAAATGGCTGGGCAGCTCCWAGCACAAAGGGCTATCACCACATTATTCAAGAGAAGCCGTGGAGCCTTGCCAGAGTCTGCTGTTAGGAGGGGAGGGAAAAAAATCTGCGTATTGTGATTTGCCATTTATAATTGGCTGGTGATGCTAAATGGTCGGTGGCCAGAACTTTTATAAACGCAATCTGTGGCTGCGTTCGGGCCGATGTATCGCTAATGACAGATCGCCACGAACGCTCGGGAACAGAATGGCGCTCATGTAAGGCTAGAGAAACACAAATATGTTTATGTGTTCTGTCCAGAGATGTTTGGATGAGTCAGAGGTCATTGTACAGAAGTTTGACATTGTAATATAAATATATTAAATAAATGAAGGGGAAAAGATAGGAGTGGGACAGAAAGATAACTGATGACTATACGCTGTGGCTATAAAGCTGTGCTAGAATCCCTGTGACTATTTTATAGAGGACACGCCCTCTGTTTGTAAGCCAGCTGCCCCCCACTCCTAGCTGCCCCCCAGTCTGAACAGAGCAGTATTTTTGAGGTATGGGATGACAGGGCTCATGGCTGATACTCCTGTTGGCAGTGAGAGAMAGATACCGGGCTGGTTCTCAGGGGGAGCTGTCCTCTACATAGTGAGCTCAACRAAAGATACTATTTGATAAAGACTCCCCTCCCCAAAGCCTCCATAAATAATGAAAAGTTAATGAAGAGGTAACTTAATGATGTAATGAATACCACTGAGCAAGGTCAAGCTGAAGGGGAAAAGTTGGTGGGCTTTCTAAAAGCCATGAGATCTATTGTATGAGCCTGTCTGTGTGCCTGTTGTGTTCTTTCTGGTCGGTTGGTGGCAGTTAACCTTGCTTACAGTAAGTGTACTGCGTGTGTGTGTTTGTGTGTGTGTGTTTGTGTGTGTGTGCGCGCGCGTGTGTGTGTGTGTGTGTGCATGTGTGTGTGTGTGTGTGTGTGTGTGTGTTGTCTAACCTTGCTTACAGTAAGTGTACTCTCTGTGTGTGTGGGTGTGTGTGTGTGTGTGTGTGTGTGTGTGTGTGTGTGTGTGTGTGTGGTTGTGTGTGTGTGTGTGTGTGTGTGTGTGTGTGTGTGTGTGTGTGTGTGTGTGTGTGTGTGTGTGTGTGGTTGTGTGTGTGTGTGTGCGTGCGTGCGTGTGTGTGTGCATGTGCATGTGCAGCCCAGTGGAGCGACTGGATCTAGTGTGAACTGGTGATTAAAAATTGAGAGGGTTTGAATGACACCGATGAGAGTGTGTCGAGCAGGTGCGATCGATAGTGCTCTGGTGGCATGCACTGTGTGTGTGCGTGTGTGTGTGGACCATAAACATGCATCCCAGGTCTTCAATGGTCAGCAACCAATGTTCTCTATCACCAATTAACATTTACATCAGAATGATCGTAATATGAAGCAGCCTGTATTTACCCAGGCCATTATTTTATGTAGTGTTGGGACTTGCCCCAAGATTATATTATATTTTCAACCAAAATACTTTCCCCCTGTGTCCTGTACTTAAAGATGAATGGACATTTGGTCCATGTGTGCTGGTGACATGACCCTGCAGAGTGGTTCCAGTTTCAGCGCTCTCGTCTCAGTCCGAGAAGTGCTTACTTGGCGGTGGCCAGGTGGCCTGTTCGAATCTGTTTCCCTTTGTCTGAGGTAAAGAAGTGTCTGCCTGACTCCCTATGCTGTGAGGCTGAGGTAAAGAAGTGTCTGCCCTGACTCCATGCTGTGAGGGCTGAGGTAAAGATGTGTCTGCCTGACTCCCTATGCTGTGAGGCTGAGGTAAAGACGTGTCTGCCCTGACTCCCTATGCTGTGTGAGGCTGAGGTAAATAGAAGTGTCTGCCCTGACTCCTATGCTGTGAGGCTGAGGTAAAGTGTGTCTGCCCTGATCCCTATGCTGTGAGGCTGAGGTAAAGAGTGTCTGCCCTGACTCCCTATGCTGTGAGGCTGAGGTATAGAAGTGTCTGCCCTGACTCCCTATGCTTGAGGCTGAGGTATAGAAGTGTCTGCCCTGATCCCTATGCTTGAGGCTGAGGTATAGAAGTGTCTGCCCTGACTCCCTATGTTGTGAGGCTGAGGTATAGAAGTGTCTGCCCTGACTCCCTTGCTCTGAGGCTGAGGTATAGAAGTGTCTGCCCTGACTCCTATGCTTGAGGCTGAGGTATAGAAAGTGTCTGCCCTGACTCCCTATGCTGTGAGGCTGAGTATAGAAGTGTCTGCCCTGACTTCCTATGCCTGTGAGGCTTGAGGTAATAGAAGTGTTCTGCCCTGACTCCTATGCTGTGAGGCTGAGGTATAGAAGTGTCTGCCCTGACTCCCTATGCTATGAGGCTGAGGTATAGAAGTGTCTGCCCCTCTCCATATGCTGTGAGGCTTCTACAGCACATGCGATTGGGGGAGAGGGATATACAAGGCTACACTAAAGCCAAGATCTGGTGGTATGGCTTCGATCTGTTGTCGAGGTAGACCACATTAGCATAGTGTTGTCGGGCAGGTTGTGGTAAAAGGCTGTGTGCGTGTGTGTGTGTGTGTGTGTGTGGATTTGCCAATGTATGAAACTAGGTTTGGGGATAATGGTCTGAGGACTTGTGAGGAAAGTGACAGAGAGAGAGAGACAGCCTGTGTGCTGCAGAACAAGCCTCTCACATGGGGCTTTGCCTTGCTCCAGGCAGGGCCAGGGTCTGTGCAGGTTATACAGATTGTTTGCAGACACACACACGCGCCGTTACGCTAGAACTCAACTCCAATGCAATGTGGGAATAGCATGATTTGTAGCACAAGTGCAAACACGTTGCGCGGTTTCCTAATGTGACTGGAGAGACTTGGGGGTCTTCCTCTCTGGCGAGTTTATAGATGACTGGTGTGTCTGTGCCTGTGTGTCACGGAGACACAATCCACCCGTCTAGTTCCCTTAACAAGCCTCAGGTCAGACTGCCTGGCACTCATCTACCCTTAAGCACAAGTCAAGCTATTAAACAGATGGAGTCAGTACTGAGAACGTTTTCCCCCCCGCTTTATTTAAACTACTCAAATATAGCTAGTCAACCTTGGATATACAGTATGCACTATTAGGATAGTAGCACGAGTATGAGCTCCTAGTAGCTTTCTTACCCAGTCATTAACAGGCCAGTCATATAGCCGTGTCTTAGTAAATATGCTCAAGTAGCAGCAGACAGAGGGAGTGAAAAAGAACACCTGAACTCAGAACAGAAATGAAGCGACTAGCATGGTTGGGTGGTTGTATAGCAGAGCACATCTTAAAAGTGAAATCATTTCATTTTCTTCATCAAAAGACGGCAAACCCAGGCTTCAGAAGTCCGGTCTGCACACAGCAGCACAGCCCCGAGCCCTTAGATGGCCAGCGATTCACAGGAGATATTCACCCTGTGGTTATCATAGAGCACAGGGCATGTCCCAGGCCAACTCCTATGGGATGGCTGTGGGTTACAAGGGGAACGGCGGTAGAGAGCTTTCTATTAGGAACAGAGAATGAAAAAGCATGCTTACGCCCAAAGCCTTTTACCAACATTCATATCTGAGATTGGGTTTTTCGTTTCTTTGAGGGGCAAAAGCGGATGCTTTTTTACACAGGATAAATAAGGATGCACATTAAATAGAACCTTTTGAATTTTGTTGTATAAAAGTGAGTGTCTGTATGGCGGCTTTTAACAAGGCATGGAGTACAGTACATGTGACTGCTGGTGTGTGACCAGTCCACCCTTTTCCCATCCTTGATTGTCGCCATCCTTTGCTGTATATTTCTAAAAAGCAGAATAGTATGGAGCATCAAAGGTGTGATAGGTGGTGCGTGTGTACGTGTTAAAAGCAAGCCTCCTTGACTGGAAGCTTCTTGGATGTGCCCTGTGCTCTACCACCACCTGACTCACTATGATGTGTGACACTTAAATTCTGCATGCTGGTGTACTGCGCATCAGTCATCAGAAGACACCATTAAAATATATCTGCTCCGGAATCTGATCCTGTCTAGTGTTGTGTCTCCACAAACATAACTCACTTTTACTTTCAGCCTGATCCTGTCTAGTGTTGTGTCTCCACAAACATCAACTGCCACTTTTAGCTTTCAACTGATAACTGTCTAGTGGTTGTGTCTCCAAAACATAATCACTTTGTACTTTCAGCTGCTCTTGTCTAGTGTTGTGTCTCCACAAAACATAACTCATTTTACTTTCCAGCCTGGATCCTGTCTAGTGTTGGCTTTCCACCATAACATAACTCAACTTTTAACTTTCAGCCTGATCCTGTCTAGTGTTGTGTCTCACAAAATAACTCACTTTTACTTTCAAGCCTAATGCTGTGCCTAGTGTTGCTTCTCCACAAACATATACTCACTTTACTTTCAGCTGGTCTGTCTAGTGTTGTGTTCTCCACAAAACATAACTCATTTTACTTTCAGCCTGATACCTGTCTAGTGGTTGCTTGCTCCACTAAACATAACTCCTTTTACTTTTCAAGGCCTGGCCTGTCTATTTGTTGTGTCTCACAAGCGTTTAACTCACTTTACTTTCAGCCTGGCCCTGTCTAGTGTTGTTGTCTCCACAAACACAACTCAGCTTTTACTTTCAGCTGGCCCTGTCTAGTGTTGTTGTGCCCGCAAACTATAACTCACTTTAAACTTTCCGCCTGGTCTGTCTAGTGTTGTGTCTCAGCAAACATAATCACTTTACTTTCAGCCTGACTCCTGTTAGTGTTGTGTCTCCACAAACACAACCACTTTTAGCTTTCAAGGCCTGGGTCGTGTCTACGTGTTTGTGTCTCCACAACATAAATCCCTTTTTACTTTTCAGCCTGGTCCTGTCTAGTGTTGTGTCTCCACAACATAACTCATCTTTTATTTCAGCCTGATCCTGTTAGTGTTGTGTCTCCACAACACAACTCACTTTTACTTTCAGCCTGGTCTGTCTAAGTGGTTGTGTTCCACAAACAATAAATCACTTTTACTTTAGACTGGATCGTGTTAAGTGTTGTCTCACACATAACTCCTTTTACTTTGCCTGGTCCTGAAACCACACAGAGACTGCCAAAGCCACCTGTTAGACGCCAGACACACAGTGACCCTACACTTGTAGGCCCCAGAAAACCTTGATGTGTGTTTTGGTTTGTGGATATGCAAGTTGCGTGTGTGTGTCTGTGTTGGGGAACTGGAAACCACTTTTTTCTCTGGGTAGATATTAGATATTACTACTCAATAAGCTATAATAAGCATTTGCTGAGCTACTATTATTTTGTATACTTCTGATGAAGTGTAAACATTCAACTTTCCATCAAATTCCTCTAAACACTAGAAATGCAAACATGCACGTGCATCTTTAAAAAAACCCAGCAGCGAATTTAAACAGCCGTGCTGAGAATAAATAGTTTAATCTATGTCCTAAAATCATATGGAGAATGTACATTTGGCCTGGGTAGACCTTGAAGTTCACACCCGGATTTGTAAACATGTTTTTGCTAGCCGGTCGCGTCGAGTCTTAAGAGACTGCCGTATCAAAAACAATAACCGCTCTAAGCGTAAACTCTCAAAAAGTCCTGGAGAAGTATGAAATAATAATCTGTGTGTGGCCCTGCCGAATGCTGAGAACGCAACATTTCACAATAAAGTTGTTTAAATAAAGGCCTTGCATAGATGGCTGAGAGATAGGACACGCTGCCTTAATTACACACGGCCATAAAATAAACCGCCGGTAAAAAGTATGATCGCCGTTCAACAGGTTAACCTATAAACGTCAGCGAGGGTGTGTACTTCAGATGTGAGAGGGATGATTGTTTGAGAGAAAACAACAGGCTCGAAAGAAAAAAATACCAACAAAAAAAAAAAAAAAAACGAAAGACTGTACAATCAACAAAGAGAGCAGTGTTTACTCGAATTAAGACTTCAAATTCTTCCCCCCATTGCGGGCATTACAGAGAGAAAATAGACCAGCTAAGCACCCGTTTATTGTTCTTAAACTGTGAAAGGTAATATGCTTTAAAGGCACAGTAAATGTATTCGTATGCTGGAGTTTGCGCTTATGGATGGCGTGTAGTAGTAAGTTACATAGCCTTGGAGAGAAATAGAGTTTTTCCTGAACAGGACTTAAGTTTCTACTGCTGGTGGGCCCACTCTCTTTAGCTGTGTTAGCATAAGAATAGAGGTTGGCTAGAGGGTGAGGGGGTTTAGCTGGTTAAATTATTCTGCGCCTCCGCTGGCACTAGCAGGGCTGTTGTTATCCACTTATAACATCAGACGTTCACTCTCTCTCTCTTACTCCCTCTGTTTCATATCCTCCCTCTCTTTCTCTCTCTCTTTCTTCTCTCTCTCTCTCTCGCTCCCTCTTTCCATCTTTGCTCCACTGTGTTGTAGAGCAGTGGGGCATCAAATCGGGGCCTATAACTGTCTTATTTTGTAATGCCTGACTCAGCCATGGCACACCTCTGTCCCAGATCTCCTCAGGCGTGGCCTACAATGTGACGCGGCGTCACGCCGGCGTGGAATTCCCAAACCCGAGAGGATAAAACGTCTCTCCTGTTCACAGCCAGAAGGCCCGAGCAGGCATACACAGACACAAGACAGGAACTCTCTCAATCACGTTTCATCTCCAGTCTTAAAGCCCTGGATCTGAATGGTATTCACTTAACCGAGCTTTAGTCTGGGGAGTGAGGGGACCGGGACACCTTAAGCATGGAGGAGGAATGCAGTTAGATATAATGTTTGTATACGTTTGCGTACGTCTTGGAGTGCAGGGATGGTGCTTAAAGACATCTGGATGCGATGAAATGCCATTAGTCTAAACAAAAGTGAGCCCGTCTCTCTGCCTAGCAAGCCACCCAACGTGCGTTCTGCTTTTACTATGTTTGTGCAATGTTTCCTAAAGTACTATATTGAAAAATATTTCATTGCAACAGTATTAGGCTTTCCAACATGAGATGGTTTTCCTTGCTCCAATTTCCCCGAGATAAACACGGAGCCATTGGAATAGCTGTGCACTTGATGAATGACTGAAAAGGCATACTTTATGACTGAAAAGGATACTTTAGTGCTGGTCTAAAGAAGAAAAAGACAAAAAACGTTGTCATTGGATTGACCTTTTAGAATAACAGTAATATTCTTTCAACTTCTGTAGCGCTATTCATTACACAAAGAATCTCATAAAGGACAAGCAATTTAGAAAAACAAAAGCATCGTTCATAAGATGTACGTTCATGGATTAAGTCGTCATCGGAGGAGTGGTCACAGGAGGAGATAAGCAAAGATGGTCTCTGGACCATCATATATAAACAAGCTCAGAACATCGGAGGCCGTACAAGTGTTAACTTCTTCTTATTTGGGGGGGAAATGCATGAGCTAGTTTTGTGCTTTTCCCCGGAACAATCTGGACATCAGCTAAGTTCTACAGTGCTCCAGCTATCGTCAAGATCGATTTCACTCCCTATTGTTCCACATCGTTGGTGATCTGCAGATCAGACAACTGTGAGAGAAAGAGAGAGAGGAAGAGAGTGAGAGAGAGGAGAGAAGAGAGAGAGAGAGAGAGAGTGTGGAGGTGGCATGCGTGTGCATGAGAAGCACACCTATGATTTATCAGCTCTTTCGTTCTATTTAAACAAATAGTCTTGAGCCTTGGAAGGCAGTGTAGGGACATGCCTAGGATAATAAGCGTCATGGAATCTAATCAGATTTATAAGAGGAATTGATTGTTGTGTGGCAGGAGGAGCAGGAGTGGGGTTGGCAATAAGCTGAAATTTAAGTGTTAATTTTTATGCTAATCCGCTGGCACTCTCGTGTGATGCAATTTGGTTCCCTGCACCGCAGATATGAAATTGTCCTGCTCACAGAGAAAATGTCAGCTTGCCAGACCCTGAAAGCTTGTTATTTATTAGGTATGTTTCTATTAGTATGTGTCAAGTTGTTAGAGAGCCACATGCACACGTATAGACACACACACCGCGCACAACACGCACACACACACACCCACACAAATACACACACCAATGTGCTTCATGCTTGTTCCGCCCAGCTCTCGGCCTTAAAATCGTCTCAGCTACTGGCTGCAACACTGGGGCATTAATGTATTATCATATATCGGGTGGTCCTTGCCCTCTGGACAAAAGGCTATTTAATACAATTTAATGACATTCCCAAGCAGGAGAAAGGGAGGGAGACAAGGAGGCAGAGCCTAGATGAAAATAGCATCTGTGTTTCTCATGGCTCACCCATGCAAACATTTCAGCTTAAGATGCGTGACTTCTCCTTTCTCCGGCAGAAAGGAGAGAAGAGGGAGAAGCTAATGGCAGGGAGAATTAGAGAGGAATGAGAAGTCTAAATATGATATCCATAAAGACAGTGTGCTGTAATCCAGGCCTTAATGCTGCTACAGTAACATGTCACAGACGGCATTGCTCTCCAAAGGCCATTAAGTGATCCATTTCCACAGTCGCACAGTGATGTCATCCGCACGAGACAGCAGAGGGACAGTGACAGGCGCTGTCTTTGAGTTTCATCCAGCTCTGACAGCTTCCTGTCAAGACACGCTCTCCTTTGAAACACCTATTCTCTCCGTCTCTCGTGTTCAAACTGTTTCTCACTCTGTCTACTCCCCATTCACACTGCTGTTCTGTGTGCCAGTCCCTGAATCCAGTTATATTGTCACTGGGCGTAGTAACAGAGTAAAAGGTTTGGATGCAATTCACATATAGGTCAATTAAATGCACCAACATCTGCTCTCTCCTATCTATTTGCATATAGTATTCATATGTTAATGATGTCCCTTGTTTTTGTGTTTGTGTGTGTTTTTTGTTTTGCATTCCTCCCTTCCTCCCATCTCTTTGTAAAAAAGGTTCATGCTTCTAAAACCGGATACAGCCGTCCTATTTTCACTTCCCTCTCACCAATGCTTAAAGGAAAGAGTTCTTGAGCAGACAAGTGCCAGGGTTGTTCTGTTGCCATGCCCATGATTTCAAAAAGAAGAACCTTTTTACTGTAGTGGAAGGCCTCCCTTTCCAAAGCAGCTTAATGCCTTATAAATCAATGATGACACAGATGGACCAGCGATAATATATTTAGAATGCCTCACAGCAATATTGTCGTACAGATGATTAGAGATTGAGCTATTTTAACTCACCCCTTAAAACTTTCTGCTCATTTTAATACTTTGAATTATAGGGGGGTTCACAAATTTGGTTCTTTGAAATAAATCTCAAACATAGAAAAAGGGTCTAATGTTTAAAGCGTCTGAAGTCTGTCTTCTCTTTGTGGCGTTATGGTGGGGATAAGGGAACAAAGAGCATATGAAGAGCGTGGTGGTCTGTTGCCAAAACCATAATGACAACGCATGTTTCTTTAACCAGAAAGGGGGGTCCTTTAATGGAATTGTGTCTGAGGGTGTAAATGGCAAAGCTAGAGGCCTCAGTCTCTTTTATGGTTGATGGCTCCGATTTAGCGTGAGGAGGAGGAGGAGTGAGAAAATGAAGTGGAGGTTGTCAGATGTGGCAGCTGCTTGGAATCCTGATAAATATAAGCCCTTATTGATCGGATGAAATGAAAGATCCCAGAGTGCCGTGCAGTATTTAGCATCTTGTCTGCCGCGCGTCAGCGATGGCCTTGCCTTTGGGGGATAGATTTTCAGCCCGCTGCAAGGCACGGCTTTGATTTCATCTTTAACCTTTTTCGGCTGTATTTCCTTGACCTCTGCGCATCGCTGCCTTCAGTGAATTTGTTACATTTCACTTGACATCATCTGCCTCCTCTCTCCCTCTCTCTCTCTCCCCCCCTCCCCCTCTTCTCTCTCTCTTCCTCTCTCTCTCTCTCCTCTCTCTCTCTCTCTTCTCTCTCTCTCTCTCTCTCTTCTCTCTCTCTCTCTCTCTCTCCTCCCCCCTCTCTCTCTTTCCTGTTCCTGTCCTCTCCTCTCTCTCTTTCCCTCTCCCTTTCTCTCTCTTTCCCTTCTCTCTCTCTCTCTCTCTCTCTCTCTCTCTGACAGGACAGAGACACATCCTTCTAGGTCGGTCGTCATTGCTGTGTGCTGTAGTGACTCAGTGGCAGTGACTGCCTGGGTCTCCTCGAACCTGACAGACAGGCTCCAGAGCAGTATGCAGTTAGTGTGTTAAGGTACGCCCCCCCCCCACCCCACCACCCACCCACCTTCTGTCACACACTGATCAGTGATCAGTCACCCTGTCCCACTGGCACAGCTCTATCACACTCACATCGCTCTCTCTCTCTCGTTAGCCACATGGCTTTGCTAAATGCTCTGTAACTTGTTACAATCTGGATTGTGATAATCTACCATAATCATCAGCCACATGCCACCTAAAAACACACATGAATGCCATTCAGTTCCCACACTGAAACATGTCTGTTCCAAATCTYCCCCTCCCCTTGTGCCACCTCTCCAATGTCACTACACTTCCACTTCGTGCCTACCCACCCTATGTCTTTTTCATTTATAAGAGCTAGCTAGCAATTATAACATGAGAAATATGGGACGAATCATGAACAATTTATGTTTTGGCATTAGTGTAATTGAATTCTACTCGTATATCACAGGGAGAAGTTTCAGGCTTGAGTTAAATGAGAGGTACGAATCCATGAAAATAAGGCTCCCTTCCTTGTCTTTTGAACAGCGCTCCTTTACTCTTTTAGATGGATGATAAATCCCCGGTGAGGGAGCCGGCAACAGCTGTTGGCAGACAGGCTAGATATGAGAATAGCAGCATAGGATGAGCGAGCATTAAAAATTAATACGCTATTTAGCCTAGGTGTATTTTAGGTATTTGACATTTTCATGTCCGGGACAGACTAAATTTATTCATAGTGCAGAAAATAAAAAAAAAGAGAAATGGTGAGGAAAGAACCGTAAGTGAAGGCCATTCTGTTTTTATGGTCACTCCTTCCCTACAGTAGTGATCCGTGTGAAAGCTTAAAGCACACTGTCTGTGTCTATGGAGGAGACTAAAGCTCGTTATGGCTGGAGTAATAATTAGCACACTGCAGAAAGGAAATGATTTGCCTCTTAAGCCACCAATATCTTTCTTTTTTTGTGATTCCTTTCCCCCGCCCCCCTTTCACTCTCTCTTAACACTGACTGGGAAAGCTACACACAAACACAAAATAAGCAGGAATATTGGGTAGTGTTCTTTAAAAAAGCTGCTAGGGTAGCTAGCTAGGCCCAGGCCCCAGACAGTGCAAGTGGAAATCCCAGACCTCATAGTGATGAATTACTAATGGTCCTTCAGAACGTCTCCGTATCCCTCGCAATCTAATCGCGCGGAAATCCAAGACGTGTCCTGTAAGGAAGGATCCGACCATAAGGAGACACCTCGCTCAACCTCCCTCCCGCCACCTCTGTTCCTCTCCCCCTTCCTTCCACTCTTTGACTCTCACCCCCTTTTTCCTTTCCCGTCCTCTCCCGCTCCGCCTGCGTCCCTCGCTTTTAATTTCTCGCACGCTATTCTACGCGCGTCCTTTGAGTCTCTCTCTCCGCGTGTTTCTCTTATTGTCTCTTCTTTACCCGACTTCCCCCTCTTTCTTTCATTTCCTCACGCTTCCAATCGTCATGTATACACTGTTATTACCCTGGGGAATATTTAGCAGTAGCATGTTCAACACCACATACCGCCCTCTCGTCTTAACTCCGAACACAAACCTGGAAGGCACAAACCGGAGAAGTATGCGTAAGTATACTGATCAACGATAAACAGAAAGCTTTTATTTAGCAGTTTAAATCCCTATTACGGGATCGCTGAATCTCAAGCCTGGGATAATTTTCAGAGACATCTCTCCGACTACAAAGAAAATGGGAATCGAAAGCCATTCAACATTTAAAGGAGATGGAGGCACTTTGAAAGCAACAGTCTCAACAACGTCCTTCATTTTCACATTTCATTGATTTCACATTGCTGGAGTTCAATGCTACTAGTGCTTGAGACAAGGGCCCGCGTTACCTGCAGCTTTGTCGAGATACACTCGTAGAAAACGATAAACATTCGAAAGCTGTCAGGAGAAAATATCCTCAATCCCTCAGTCTCTCAGAAAAACAAGAAAAGGACACAGAAACATGTCCAATGTTCTTTGTGTAATCAGTGACATAAATGCCCAGGATTGAGTGATCATTTTTTAGCCTCGCCGTGTGTTTTTGCGAAGGGAACGTGGAGTTCTTGCTGGAGTGTGACAGTGCGACATATGCAGATAGTGGGCCTCCCTGGGTCTATAGGGGTTTACCAGGGAGCTGCTTCTCTGTGGCGCGAGGGTTTCAGTGGCAGAGCCAATGTGCCTTTGAGGCCGTATCCTAGCAGATTAGTGTCTCTCCTTATCATTCAGATCAAGCCCTGCTCCCTTTGAAAACATATTGTACATATCTACCCCTCCCCTCCCTGCCGTCGTCCATGACAACAATCTGTAGGCGTGATGTCTGTCTCAGAGGAGCAGTGGGAGCCCTTGACAGATAGCAGGTCTGGCGCTGGAGTCAAAAGCAGGCACGTCCGTCCTCCTCCCTACCCGGTGCAGGGGAGAGAGAGAGAGACTGTCAGACGACAGAGGGGACCGAAGGGGGCTGGGCTGGGGGGCCTGGAGCCCAACACTCAAGCCCTTCATCATCCTCCTATGATAGCAGGGGTAATTGATATATGGGCACAGCCGTCTCTTCCCCTTCGCGTGTTAAGGTCGACTTATCTACAGTTCACCCCTGATTTCTCCACTTCCATTATATTTCCGAGATATTGACTGACTGGTGAGGGTGGTGTGTGGAAAAAAAAACAGAGAAAAAGAAAAGAAAAGTGCTTTTATTCCGGCGCCTAACCCTGCCTGTTATCAAAGTAACTTTGAGCTTATTAGCAACAAAGGGCCTTTTCCCCCCCTTCCTGCTTTGTGCGGCCGTGTACGCCAGCGCTTCCTGAATTAAACTGCTGGCTTCCTGTTCTTTTATATGCATGGCCACATCTGGGGAGCTTGCTCACAGCCCTSCTGCCTAATAACAATCACCTTCCCTTTCAGTCCCCCCTGATTGTTTCTAATTCACTCTGACAGATAGTGGCTGACAAGCCGCCCGCGCCTCCCTCCCTCCGTGACCCCGGATCACTCACCGCACTTATAAGGCCTGTCATTTTTAATATTTGATTTCAGTTTTAAGTTATGTGTTTTACCCAGRTGATGAAATCAGTGTTTAACTGAACACAAAATGGATCTCCCCTCTCTCTTTTCATCTTCAATCTCTCCCTTGCTTGCCCTCTTTGCCTTTTCTCTCTCTCCTTCTCTCCTCTGTTTATGGAGATTGGCGGAGAGGAGGATATTAGAGATAATATAGGCACACAGACACAGAAATGCGCACAGCCACAGACAGACACACAAAGACACACAACTCACAGACACACGGACACACTACATTTTACGTTGTGATCTGCCAGTGGGTATTATACATTTTCTCAGTATCTAGAAGTCCAGCAACAGAACTTAATGCTTGGCCATTGACAAATATCCGATTTTGTATATGTCCTCAGGCCTGCAAGTTACCTAGTTCCGACATTCTTTGCATTCCATTGATTGCCAATAAAGGTGTTTAGACATGGGTAAAATGCATATCAGGTAGAGTAATCACTAAATGAATGGATAGATTCATCGACAGGTAGATGGATGACATTTTGCAGGGCAATCCATGCAGTCCCTCAATAAAAAACACAATTTAGAGTTAAATGAAAAAAAGCAATTACTTAGTTAGCCGGTTCAATAGTTTGCTACCCACATACTTCACAGAGCTTTGTATATATACAGAGAGAGATAGAAGAACAAGAATGAGAAGACCAGAGAAAGAGAGAGATCGAGAGATTCATTGTAACCTTGTGCCTACTACACCCACCGTCTCAAATAGACACATCCACCGTCTTACGAACACGTTGACTGTCTTCCCCTCACAACAACAAGGCAACATCTCCCAAACTCATCCAGGCACCAACTTATAAACACTCTGCACCCCTATCACCCCAACGTACCCAGACACCATCTCAAAAACACACCCACTTCATACCGCCAAGGCATTGTGTCATTCCGGGACACGACGGTGCCCTGGGCATGCCCGATTCCATTTTTTCTCTCCCGATGACAAAAACACAACTAATTGGAGTACCACTGCATGTTTTCACTAAAGGCACAATTTAATTACATTTGAGCTGGGAATGAGTATTTTGGGAACGTCATATGTTCGTTCAGCAAATGGAGCGAACGAAAAGCAATATTTGTTTTGCTTTGATTAGCAAAACCGGCAGGGTAATTTGTTAAGAAAGGGACAGAAAATCTCTGTTTAACCCACCCCCCCCCCAAAACAGACTCCCCCCCCCCCCCCCCCCCCCCCACACAGCCCCTACAATGTGAATCAGCATCGACCCCCCCCCCCCTTCCTTAAGCCATTTATGCATTTATCTTAAATGTTAATGAACTTTTGCCCCCAGCATTTTTGACTTTGGACCGCTGTCTCCAGTCTCCAGTCCCTAATCTCTGTCCTTTTGTGGCATTGTTGATAAATACTTTACGAATAACTTTTGTGTTTCATAATGTAAAGAGTATTGTTTTCTCCAAGGTTGTATTAATAAACATGAATGAATGTATTTGTCTTCGCCAAAACATGATTAATGCACATTAGCCTGTGTATTGCTCACTCTAGCCCGCGCCCCTACTCCCCCAAAAAATGACCCATCAACATTAAATATTTATGGCATAATATTAATGGTTTTGTAAAGAAAATAACACGTTATTAATCCTCTGATTAACAACTGATTAACCTTTTTATTAAACACGTGATCCGTGCATCGTCGATTCAGGATATGTCGCCTGAGTGTGCTGCAGAATAATTATTTTTGTGTCTTTTCTAATTGCAAAAATCGCATGGTTGAACTGTTGTTTTTTACACATGCACACACACTTACACTTGCACACACACTTACACTTGCTCACACAAGTGAGATATGCGGTCCAAGTACACATATACAAAAAATTGGCAAAATTCTATTGCATGAAGCGAAAGCGACTAAATATAGCAGCAGATCTTTAAAACAATGGGGTTTAATTCACATATCCGTTTATTCCACAGTTATTGGCATGCTGTGGGAAAGTACAGAAAAAACACTGTGCTGAAGGACAAACGCTTTCTTTCTCTCTTTTTTTTGTGTTTGCTCATCTCCATGCCATTGTGGGTATTTTTAGTCCCCCGTCTCAGTCCGCTAAAACACAATTATGTTATGTTTTGAGACATGCCAAGAGTGACTTCACTGTGCAGGCTAGGAAAAGAAAGACCGATCTTTGGTGCCATGATCTACCAGGTGCTTATGCAAGTAGGGCTTTTTCACTGGACATTCACTGCAAGAATTGGTGAGGTTTAGGGATTGGCTTGTCAAGTTGTAAAAATATATTTAAATAAATACTAATACTAAAGAGAACTACTAAGAACTACCAACTCTAGACGGTTTCTCCTAGGAAATTTACAGTGGTTTTCCAAGTTGTTCTCTGCAGTGTGCATATTACGTAGTTAGGTAAATAATGATAGAATAGACATTATTATTAACGTTTATTCATTTCACTCATGATAAAAACGAATTCTATAGTCTTTGTGTGAAGGCTTTGGCTTAGTGCTCAGGCCTCAGGCACAACTCAGGGACGCTCTTCGGTCCTGGGTCCTGGGTCATCTCACAACTTCTTTTCATTTAATTCATATCTTTGTTTAAGCATGTTTTTTTCTTCTTCTTCATACACCCCTGCCTTTCATTCTGGCCCTTTTCTTTAGTGGGCAGGATCCATCAAAGGCCAATGTGTTGTGAAAGGCAACAACAATACGCCTCTTTGTGGAAAGATGTGTGAGGGGATAAGTGTGTTGGGGACACTTGTTGTTTTTTTACGGCATGGTCTTATGATGGATCGGTGCTTGTTCGGCAGGGTGTCTTTGTTCGTTTCCTTTTTCCTCCAATAGCAATGGAAGATTTCACCTTCAGCGACTTTCCCTTAACCCCCATCTCACTTTGGACTTGCTCTCTTTCTACTCTCCTTCTATCTCTCTCTTTAATTCGCTCGTCTCTAGTCTCTCTCTTTTTCTCTCTCGCGCACACACTAGTCTCTATCTATGTCTTTCTGTCTTTCTCTCTCTCTTTCTCTCTGTCTCTCTCTCCACCACACAAACTGGCCGCCCTGGGAGTCAGTCACACACCCCTCTGAAAACAATTATCTTTGAACTTGCTTTTAGTGCTGTTTGTCCTAATTGCAGATAATTTTCTCTGTCAGATTTCTACTTTTATTGCAGTTTTGCCCTGAATGTTGATCCTATTGAGGTTCAACCTTATTTTACTCGCTGGGACACCCCTAAGACCTGGATTCATCACATATCCCCCTAGGACTTCTCTCTCTTTCTCTCTCTTCAAATTCATTTTTTTTTTCTCATCATTTTTCTTTTTTTTAAGATATCATTTTTTTGTAGTATTATCCAAATGAATTAGTGGGATCCCAAAATACACAGAAGGACGTATGGTTTGTCCCAATTTCTGTGTTATCGTTCACATTTTGGGCCAGGATTTTTTTTTTTGCTGAGGTATATCTCTGTGACACGTTGGACTGAGTAACTTCAGTGCCACTTGGGATTCACTATGTATTTATAGATCGGTGGTACAGAGGTGGACTTCGTAGTAATTAAAGACGAGTAAAGGTGGTTAATTCCTTCCTGTGCGTCGTTCTGTTAACTATTTATGAGACGGTCTCGACTGAAAACGCACACACACTGTGCACGCATGCACCTAAGCTTCTTAAGGATGTTTGTCACCATGCAGACACCGCACAACATGCACTGCAGTTGCAGAGAGAGGTTTAGATACGGTGCCGGGCTTTTCAAATTAGAACTGGATTGTGTGGCAGATATGTTCATGGGCCGGGTCAATGACCGTCTATGGGATTACTATCATAAAGTGGTTCCAGCCACAATTTATTTATTTGAACCTTTATTTAACTAGGCAAGTCAGTTAAGAACAAATTCTTATTTACAATGACGGCCTCGGAACAGTGGGTTAACTGCCTTGTTCAGGAGCAGAACTACAGCTCGGGGATTCGATCTAGCAACCTTTCGGTTACTGGCCCAACGCTCCAACCACTAGGCTACCTGCCGCCCCAATGAGCGTGAGAAGTCCTCTGCCCCAGATGTACAGTGAACCTGCCCTACCTGAGGGAAAGACTGCGACATACAATGCTGGAATCTGACGGCCCCAAATGCCGATGCATGATGCAACCGCTCACAATCTGTTCAGGATGAATCATGTCATCATTCATCATTGTGACAGCACTATAGCACATTTCCTGTACTTGACTGCAGCAGTCAGTGGCACTCCTCTGTTGCATGTTTAGGCAGTTGTTGTCCTGACTGTCTAATCACACAGGATGTCTGGGTTTTGAGCTTTTCTCCTCCAATGAGAGTACAGCAATTAAATGATGTCTACTTTGCATTAATTTGATACAGTATATGGATCCTAAAGACACACTTTTCGCTATTTTTGCTGACAATTAGAATTAACTTGAAAAACAAATTATTTCCTCCCACGCGCTCTTACTCGACTGTTCAGTCCCGTCTTGTTGTATTCCGTTTTGTTTCTTAACAAAAGGCAGAGGAGAAGCTCTTTACCTTCGTTCGGTGAGTGAGCGATGGCAGTTTTTTTGAAGTACCTCCTCGACGCGACACACACTAGAGAGATGTTCATTTATTCAGGGCACAGTGTGAGATAGAGAGGCAGCGCTCTCCTCTCCTCCCTCTCCAGTGGCCCGCCTGCCCGGACGCCTGGCCCACGGTGGCCTGAACTTCCACACCGATTGATGGCCCCGTGTAGACCCCCAGCTCCTCCAAACTCCCATAATGCTCAGGGAGCGCATCTTTATACACACACACACACGCCTAATTGAATTACATCCCCTTCAGCTCTGGGGTCCTCTACTGAAGGAAAGAGATGGTCCGTTTCACTGAGACCGAGCTACGGAGTCGTAATTCTCACAATGCCTATCATCCACATTAGATGTGTCACCAAGACAAATAGAGACATAATGCAGGCAGGCAAAGAGRTCCGTCACAGKGACTTTGGCAGTGGTTTGCGACTGTTTCAGAGAGTTTCTTCTTGCACCGCCACTGTGCTCCTCATCACAGAGAGCGCCGGTGACAGCCAGTGAAGGCTGCTTTGTTTGTGTAGTCGTCTGCTCTCTTTAATGAGCCATTATTGTGTGTTTTGTATTCGTCGTGTTTGTATCGTTTTTTCGCTGGTTGAGTTTCGGAAAGAGAGGCCTTGTCTTCCTGGACTCCTTTAGAAAGTAGTCAAACCGCCCTGAGAGTGACTGGGGCTGCGTGTTTGGAGCACGTCAAGTTTCGACCTTCCGTCGCTCTTAACCGTTTCCCAAATCAAAGCATCAGAGCTGCAGTCAAACTCTCCTCCTCCTCCTCTTCGTCTCGTCTCGCCGTGTGCCTGAAGCGCCGCGGCTCTCTCCGCAGCAGGGGAAAGGCAGGGCGTCGGGTAGGAGCGGGACGGGGGGAATGTAGCAGACTGTGACACGTACCTGTCAGCAGGTACTCCAAATAATTGGTAAATTACTACCGCGGGATAGAAGAGGCTCTCTTTTCTTTCTGTTTGATGAATATTTGAAGTCGCCAGGCAGTCGTAGAACAACGCCGCGTGTTTGGCTCGGAGAGTCGGGCTATCACACGCATCGAGGAAGAGGAGCAGCTAACGCGCAGAGAACAGAAGGGATCCTACTGTACTACTTAGTGTAGACAGAACAGAGAGCACGGGAGCACGGCGTGGAGACTGTCCTCGTAATCTAAACGGGTCTGAGCTAACAAGCAGCATAAGCGTATACATTGAGACAATGCTTTACTAAGTGACATATGCTCTCTGTTACACACGCTGGCTGACACTGACAGACCCGCACACTGACATACTCACTCTCACACACTTGGAAGCCTAAACCCTTTTCCATGTTGAATGGATGCCACAGAAGGTTCACTTGCTCAGTGGACAAATGTGTTTTAACTTTCGGGGAAGCTTCACACCCTGCCAATTCGGTGGGAGCAATTGGGCTCCGTTTTGTCTGTTAATGAAACGTATTCGTCTTCATGTTGCTCTTTCGTCGGCCTCGAACTCACTTTACGCCACTGTCAATTAAACCCCTTAGGGTCACTCTGTGCATAAAAAGATATGGAACGCGTTTGACATTTCAGCTCGCTCGTGTTAGGCACACCCATAGAACACTTTGCGATGAGCCGTATGAAAGAAGAAAAAAAAAACCTGCAGAGGACGTTCAAAGGGCCGTGCCACCACACTAGTATGAGGTGGTGAAACAGTAGCCCCGAGCACGGCGCAGTCCCCAAGGGAATGTGTCCTACGTAAAGTAGACATATCTGAGTGGTAGACTTAGATAGAAATGTCACTGGGGGACGGCCACGTCATAATGGCAGGTTTTGGTAGAGCTGAGGCAAGTGCGAGCTGGGGACATTGGACGCTATCGGTCAAAAGACACATCAATGGACTAGACTAGATTGAGGTTGTGGCACTAAAAAACTGTGGCTGGGCTTGAGGACCTTGGTCCGTATCGCCTGCATGAAGTGGTTGTGCTGGGCGGTGATGCAGTCAGTGAATGCCTTCGATATGGCCAGTGGGGTCGAGGTGTAACGAAGCGTATGGTGCACGTCCTCGATCCTACCCCCCACAAAGCAAGGCATCCTTCAGGGCTGACTGGACCTAGAGTGGCCCACGGGCCTGTAGTTTAGCCCACGTTTCAGTGGCGTGAAACAGCTTGACATGTGAGACACTTCCCCAGGGTATGAGGCGTTTCATCTGCCTTTTACCCTGTCTGCCGTGGTGAGGCTGAGTCAATGAAGGCCATGTCTTGCCAGTGGATCTCATTGGAAGTAGTCCGTTGTTGTGTGTATTCTATGGTATTTGCTAATCCCCATCACGCTCCAAATCAAATTTGATTTTCCATAGAACATGTCCATCTCAGATTGCATTTCGGAGAATAATGTGATTGTTTTGTTGTGGAGACGTTCATGGTGGTACGTGTTTCCTTATGTAGGTTGTATCAATAGGTCCAGTGTATTAGATGTCTGAACTCTGTTTGGTATGCTCAACAACCAGTAACCTGAACAACAGATCTCCGTTGCATTGTTTCCTGTTACTCTATGGGGACTGTGTCCTGCTTGCATATAAGCAGGGGGTGTTTTATATTATTGTTGTTTACTGGCGACATCTTTGGGTCGATGTTCAAGAAAAGTCCCCCATTTTGATTTATTCATTTCAGCCGAGGATTTATGCGGCGATGCTAAAAACGTACATCTCGCACGGACTGATGGAGGATCTATTATTCATGAAAGCTAATGCATTGTTTCTTCTTGCTTTATATAATTTCCCCCCCCCCTTTTTCCCTCACCAGCATTTTCTCAGGCGGCTTGGCAGTAATATCTGTATTGAAATGAGAAGTTTGAAAGACAAACCACCAGCTCCTTATATGTGTAAACTGCGTTAAATCACACTTTGAGCTTACAGAGCGGAGCTTCAAATGTTAAATGGGGGTTGAAGTCTGCCTGAACTAATTTGTAGGGCTTTGCACCATGTTGACATTTAAATGTGATAAGAATAGGAAACTGTATGCCGACCTATTTTGAAGATGCTTTCGGAATACACTCGCATCAGCGCCGGTCTATAATTAATAAAAATAGACAGGGTTTCTTGCTCCAGATTTGATTATAATACAACCTTATAAACACTACAGGGATGGGGATAAAAACAGAGGGGAAAAATTTGATGGGCGCAGGAATTAAGAGGGAAGTGGATTGCACACACCTGGTTTTGCAGGAGATTGCGTTGGCTGGCTGCTGTGCTATCACATTACTGTGATCCAGCCCCTGTGTTTGTGAGAGAATTGAGGAGAGGGACCGGCAAAATCAGCATGCAAATAACGGCACATTGTTAACTTAATCAGATGCAGGAGGGGGAAAAAAATATGGAGAGGGAGGGAGAGAGGGAGGGATGGAGAAAGGGAGAGGATGGAGGGATGTAGAGGAGGTGGGGCACAAAAAATAAGAGTCAGGGCCCTGAGATGGCGGAGGGCAGAGGGGAAGGGGTATGTGTATGGGGGTGAGGGGTGAGCTGCCGAGTGGAAGATAGGGGCTGGTTTCAGGGCATCAAGATGATGCAGCCTCTCCAGAGCTCCGTCAAGTGGCTCAGACAGGCAGTTCAGCGGTGATAGCAGAGCGCCGTCCGTGTTGTGAGCCCTGCTGTCACCGGCCCCCGACAAGAGATCACAGCTGTAGGACACGGGTATTATCTAAAGGCTATGGGGACAGGGAGGTGTGGTGGGGTGCGGCAGGCAGGCAGGCAAGCTAAACATGGCAGGTGCACCCATGTTGCTGGTGACTTTCTAGGCTAAGCTATACGTCACAGTGCCATCCTTAAATGCTTATTCACTACAAATACATCCTAGCCTCATCATGGAAGAAATGCAGTACAATTAGATTTTTATTTGAAATTCTTTCACCAAAGCATGGATGCCCATGCAAAAGATATGGCTTTTAAGATCATTTTGATTTGTAAATCTGACGATGTCTTTCAATGTGTTGAAATAGCACAATGCACCCCTAGAGTTTATAGCTGCTACGTAGTGACCACTATAGGAATACAGTGGCTTGCGAAAGTATTCACCCCCTTGGCATTTTTCCTGTTTTGTTGCCTTACACCCCGGAATTAAAATGGAGTTTGTATCATTTGATTTACACAACATGCCTACCACTTTGAAGATGCAAAATATATTTTATTGTGAAACAAACAAGAAATGAGACAAAAATAAGAGAAAACATGAGCGNGGGCACAGTGTGAGATAGAGAGGCAGCGCTCTCCTCTCCTCCCTCTCCAGTGGCCCGCCTGCCCGGACGCCTGGCCCACGGTGGCCTGAACTTCCACACCGATTGATGGCCCCGTGTAGACCCCCAGCTCCTCCAAACTCCCATAATGCTCAGGGAGCGCATCTTTATACACACACACACACGCCTAATTGAATTACATCCCCTTCAGCTCTGGGGTCCTCTACTGAAGGAAAGAGATGGTCCGTTTCACTGAGACCGAGCTACGGAGTCGTAATTCTCACAATGCCTATCATCCACATTAGATGTGTCACCAAGACAAATAGAGACATAATGCAGGCAGGCAAAGAGRTCCGTCACAGKGACTTTGGCAGTGGTTTGCGACTGTTTCAGAGAGTTTCTTCTTGCACCGCCACTGTGCTCCTCATCACAGAGAACGTCGGTGACAGCCAGTGTAGGTTGCTTTGTTTGTCTAGTCGTCTACTCTCTTTAATGAGCCATTTATTGTGTGTTTTGTATTCGTCGTGTTTGTTCGTTTTTTCCCCGCTGGTTGAGTTTCGGGAAAGAGAGGCCTTGTCTTCCTGGACTCCTTTAGAAAGTAGTCAAACCGCCCTGAGAGTGACTGGGGCTGCGTGTTTGGAGCACGTCAAGTTTCGACCTTCCGTCGCTCTTAACCGTTTCCCAAATCAAAGCATCAGAGCTGCAGTCAAACTCTCCTCCTCCTCCTCTTCGTCTCGTCTCGCCGTGTGCCTGAAGCGCCGCGGCTCTCTCCGCAGCAGGGGAAAGGCAGGGCGTCGGGTAGGAGCGGGACGGGGGGAATGTAGCAGACTGTGACACGTACCTGTCAGCAGGTACTCCAAATAATTGGTAAATTACTACCGCGGGATAGAAGAGGCTCTCTTTTCTTTCTGTTTGATGAATATTTGAAGTCGCCAGGCAGTCGTAGAACAACGCCGCGTGTTTGGCTCGGAGAGTCGGGCTATCACACGCATCGAGGAAGAGGAGCAGCTAACGCGCAGAGAACAGAAGGGATCCTACTGTACTACTTAGTGTAGACAGAACAGAGAGCACGGGAGCACGGCGTGGAGACTGTCCTCGTAATCTAAACGGGTCTGAGCTAACAAGCAGCATAAGCGTATACATTGAGACAATGCTTTACTAAGTGACATATGCTCTCTGTTACACACGCTGGCTGACACTGACAGACCCGCACACTGACATACTCACTCTCACACACTTGGAAGCCTAAACCCTTTTCCATGTTGAATGGATGCCACAGAAGGTTCACTTGCTCAGTGGACAAATGTGTTTTAACTTTCGGGGAAGCTTCACACCCTGCCAATTCGGTGGGAGCAATTGGGCTCCGTTTTGTCTGTTAATGAAACGTATTCGTCTTCATGTTGCTCTTTCGTCGGCCTCAAACTCACTTGACGCTGTAGTCAATTAAACCCCTGAGGGCCGCTCTGTGCATTAAAAGATATATAACGCTTTGACCTTTCAGCTCTCTCGTAGTGGGCACACCCATAGAACACTTTGCGATGAGCCGTATGAAAGAAGAAAAAAAAAACCTGCAGAGGACGTTCAAAGGGCCGTGCCACCACACTAGTATGAGGTGGTGAAACAGTAGCCCCGAGCACGGCGCAGTCCCCAAGGGAATGTGTCCTACGTAAAGTAGACATATCTGAGTGGTAGACTTAGATAGAAATGTCACTGGGGGACGGCCACGTCATAATGGCAGGTTTTGGTAGAGCTGAGGCAAGTGCGAGCTGGGGACATTGGACGCTATCGGTCAAAAGACACATCAATGGACTAGACTAGATTGAGGTTGTGGCACTAAAAAACTGTGGCTGGGCTTGAGGACCTTGGTCCGTATCGCCTGCATGAAGTGGTTGTGCTGGGCGGTGATGCAGTCAGTGAATGCCTTCGATATGGCCAGTGGGGTCGAGGTGTAACGAAGCGTATGGTGCACGTCCTCGATCCTACCCCCCACAAAGCAAGGCATCCTTCAGGGCTGACTGGACCTAGAGTGGCCCACGGGCCTGTAGTTTAGCCCACGTTTCAGTGGCGTGAAACAGCTTGACATGTGAGACACTTCCCCAGGGTATGAGGCGTTTCATCTGCCTTTTACCCTGTCTGCCGTGGTGAGGCTGAGTCAATGAAGGCCATGTCTTGCCAGTGGATCTCATTGGAAGTAGTCCGTTGTTGTGTGTATTCTATGGTATTTGCTAATCCCCATCACGCTCCAAATCAAATTTGATTTTCCATAGAACATGTCCATCTCAGATTGCATTTCGGAGAATAATGTGATTGTTTTGTTGTGGAGACGTTCATGGTGGTACGTGTTTCCTTATGTAGGTTGTATCAATAGGTCCAGTGTATTAGATGTCTGAACTCTGTTTGGTATGCTCAACAACCAGTAACCTGAACAACAGATCTCCGTTGCATTGTTTCCTGTTACTCTATGGGGACTGTGTCCTGCTTGCATATAAGCAGGGGGTGTTTTATATTATTGTTGTTTACTGGCGACATCTTTGGGTCGATGTTCAAGAAAAGTCCCCCATTTTGATTTATTCATTTCAGCCGAGGATTTATGCGGCGATGCTAAAAACGTACATCTCGCACGGACTGATGGAGGATCTATTATTCATGAAAGCTAATGCATTGTTTCTTCTTGCTTTATATAATTTCCCCCCCCCCTTTTTCCCTCACCAGCATTTTCTCAGGCGGCTTGGCAGTAATATCTGTATTGAAATGAGAAGTTTGAAAGACAAACCACCAGCTCCTTATATGTGTAAACTGCGTTAAATCACACTTTGAGCTTACAGAGCGGAGCTTCAAATGTTAAATGGGGGTTGAAGTCTGCCTGAACTAATTTGTAGGGCTTTGCACCATGTTGACATTTAAATGTGATAAGAATAGGAAACTGTATGCCGACCTATTTTGAAGATGCTTTCGGAATACACTCGCATCAGCGCCGGTCTATAATTAATAAAAATAGACAGGGTTTCGTGCTCCAGATTTGATTGTAACACAACCTTATAAACACTACAGGGATGGGAAAAAAACGGAGAAAAAAAATGGATGGGGGCAGGAATTAAGAGGGAAGTGGATTGCACACACCTGGTTTTGCAGGAGATTGCGTTGGCTGGCTGCTGTGCTATCACATTACTGTGATCCAGCCCCTGTGTTTGTGAGAGAATTGAGGAGAGGGACCGGCAAAATCAGCATGCAAATAACGGCACATTGTTAACTTAATCAGATGCAGGAGAAAAACTATGGAGAGGGAGGGAGAGAGGGAGAAAGGGAGAGGATGGAGGGTAGGAAGGAGGGATGTAGAGGAGGTGGGTCACATAAATAAGAGTCAGGGCCCTGAGATGGAGGAGGGCAGAGGGGAAGGGATATGTGTATGGGGGTAAGGGGTGAGGGGTGAGGGGCCGAGTGGGGGTAAGGGGGCTGGTTTCAGGGCATGAAGATGATGCTGCCTCTCCAGAGGTCCGTCAAGTGGCTCAGACAGGCAGTTCAGCGGTGATAGCAGAACGCCGTCCGTGTTGTGAGCCCTGCTGTCACCGGCCCCCGACAAGAGATCACAGCTGTAGGACATGGGTGATTTAATACCCCGCATTATGAAAAGGCTGAGGGGACAGGGAGGGGTGGTGGGGTGCAGCAGGCAGGCTAAACATGGCAGGTGCCCCCATGCTGCTGGTGACTGTCTAGGCTAAGCTATGCGTAACAGTACCATCCTCAAATGTTTATTCACTAAAAATACATCCTAGCCTCATCATGGAAGAAATGCAGTACAATTTGACCAAAACATGGATGCCCTTTCATATGGCTGTAAGATCATTTTGATTTGTAAATCTGGAATTGTCTTTGAATGTGTTGAAATGGCACAATGTACCTTTAGAGTTCACAGCTTCTACGTGGTCACCACTATGGGAATGAAACAGAGAGGTTACGACCCGTGATGCATCGATCATGCAGTGATGCCTCTTGAATAGAATATGTACAGTCTGCAGCCATGGTAACATAAACAACACATTAGCATCGTGGTGGTGGGGGTTAGCGATGACGAGGGTTCAGGAAAACAGAGAATGTGAGTAATGTCACTTATCACCAGGCACACGGCACTACACCGGGACAATTAAAGAAGAGGCCTTGTGTTGCTTCAAGAGCAAGACGTCTCCAGGGAGGGAAGCACTGAATGCACTATACAGAGAGTTCCTTTTTCATTAAACATTATCAACCTTTATGAACACACATGCGCACACACACAGGCACACTCACAAATACACACGCAGGGAGAAGTTGTATAAATGCAGACAGGTCAGAGAGAGAGGAGTGTGGAGAGACATTAGTAATCCGTTCCTGGGCCAAACTGGCCCTTCAATACACACATCTCTTATTTACCTCAGTAGAATGAAATATAAAACAGTTTTTGTAATGTATACTGTCCTTTACCTCTCAGATTCACTGTAGAAATATGTCTTCTAAATGTTATTTGCTGTTAAAGCTATTATCTTTAGCAACCTCACCAAAAGGAAGCTGCTGTTCTGGGTTGGGTGTTACATAGAGGAGAACAGGATGAGAGGTTTTTGTAGTGGAGTTCAGAGAGAGGCCTGTTTTGAAGTTTGACCAACTTTGCCTTATTCTCCTAATCAGAGTCTCGTCTTAGTGAAGCGTTGGCATGTAGGCAAACACTCTGTCTGGCCCGCAAAATGGTTGCACTCGCTCTCTCTTCCCCCTTCTTCCCCTCTTTCCCTCTCCCTCCCTTCCTCTCTCACTTTTTCCTCTGATCCTAAGAAGAGTAGCCCCACTGTTTCAGATGAAGTGAGATAAATACACATGTTCCCTGATGTCCCGAAGGCTTCCCACCCTCCCTCCTGAGAGCACACCCTCCTAACGCACTTCCTCTGCCACAATTAGTCCATAATAAATACACTTTACTCTTAATGCCGATAATGTGCCCTGCTCTCTGAATCTCCCTCTCTTCCTCTCTGTCTTTTTTCCCTTTCTTATTAAGCCACATTAAGACGTAACTTTGGGTCACACGAGAGGGAGAGAGAAAATTATGAATTATTCTCAGAGCTACTCACAGCTGCAAACAATAGCGGCAAAGAAAATACAGATATTGTAACGTATGCAAAGAATCGAGAGCATTTGCAGTCAAGTCTCACTTCCTGATGGCTTTGATAAGATTAGTTGCTTTCTTAAACAGGATGTGTGCTGCTTTTAAAAAACTGCTCTATGGACATACCGAGTACAGTTGCATAACGGCCTGCCTCGACAGAGTGCCTGCAAGAATTGAACGTTTCCTTCACATGAAGTCTCTCCAGATTAGCTTGAGATAGTTTATCAAAGTGATGGAATAAAGGAGATTTAGCATTGTCATATTAAAAAGACATGCAGTGGTTCAATATTTAAAAAGCCCATTTGCCTTGACAGAAGTGCTTTTTCATTCAAGAGCATATGGCTCCCATACCTGTTTATAGTCTCCCCTTATCTTCTCACAGAGAAAAAAAGGAGAGAAAAATAGATATTTTCAAAGATATTGAAGAATCGTTCAATTAACGGCGGCATGATGTAAAATAATTACTTGACTTGCTTTCCATAATGAGTATCTCTAATTAGCCATACATTTGTTTTGTGAAAACTCCAAACTACAGTTGTGAGGAGATGGTAAGTACGTTGAAGTAGCACCCAACCCCTCTCCTCYCTTCCCTTCACAAAGGCAGCATCACTTGGCTTCAAGGCACAATTCGCATCCCCATGTATGCATACAAGCGGCGGTAAATAGTCAGGAGTGTAAGGGATCTTTTTTTTTTAATTAGCTATGCAACAATTAAAGGATTCACAAACTAAATTGAACCTTGTCTCCGTCGCCTCCCRGTTTGATTTCAGCACCTGTCACAACAACAGCCCCTGTTCAGCCATTATGCAAAACTTCCTAAGAACAGAACCAGCATGAGGAGGAGAAAACAGCAATTATTTATGATATTCACTTATTTCAGGTGATATTGACATTTAGAGTCTAGAAGAAAAGAAAAAAAATGACCTGAAAGGGAAGACAACGTGGCCTGGTTGACTTTGTCAACCGGCGCTAGGCAGATATGGTTTTATTTTGCCAACATTAAAGCCGCTCTAATGCCTGTGAGAGTGTGATGATGGGTGACTCACTCAGCACTACCRGGCTGCCCTTCTCATTTCCCACTGTAGAGTGAAAACAATCGCTGCGTTGATTGTACTGTTAGCATGTGCGCGCCGTTCTCTCTCCCTGTCTGCCTTTAAGAAACAGTGTCGGCCATGCCTTACTAGCGATGTGTCATTGCATTTTCCAGTGAGTAGTATTCAAATGCAGGCAGGCAGCCCAGGGGAATGATGTAAGCCATGATCGACCCTACACGGACAGCTACACTGTGGTCATTGTTCGCTGGCCTTTCTCTGCTGTAGAGTAACCATGCGTGATCAGCGATTCGACCGTGACTACTGTAGCCTGCCATGAGGACGTGGCCCCGTTTTCCCGACAGAGGGTTGTGTCACGAGGGAGAGGGTAGGAGGGGGGAAACGGCACATGACAGAATACGGACAATCATTTATATGTTGGAAATTCTTTCCCATTATCTAAAATCATTCCCTTTTTCATCACTTTTTGTGCGCTTGTTTGTCCTCTGTCATCTATCTCATCCATCTCCCTTCTTATTGTGAAACACGGTCTGGTTAACAAATGTTCGAGACAATTAATCCCCCACTCATCACAATGCGTAAAATCTACTGGCAGGAGTCTTTCCACACTGCTGTGACCACTATTGCAAGATATACACATGAAAAAGGCACACACATCTGCTGGTCATCAAAATAATACCAGGAATGGTTAGCATAAAAGGAAGCTTTGAGCTTTTGGCCGGCTCCGGATGATGATGCGGCTGACCAGGACAATGAACTGTGGGAATTCGCTTGTCTCCCGTTGATCTTCCTCCTTGGCATCCCAAAAGCCTGTCAGACGCAGGGATAAAAAGACAGGCATTTTTCTTTCTCTCTTTTCTTTCTATTTTTTCTTTCAGCGGGGGCCTCATAGTGATCTGTGGAGATGAGCTGAAAGCCGAACTACCTGTTGACAAGTCCTCTTAAGAGACCTCAATGACATATTGTGTGGGGCTACAGAGCAGAAAGGAAAGGCCCAGCTAGGTCGATTCATATTTGTCACCGTTGTATAGCGTTCAAGTTCTTGTATAGAATTGTTGTTTTGATGTATTGGTTTACTTCATTCGTACTATGTTATGAAGCTCGAATCTTGGTTCTTAACTCATACGTTAGCGTAGTTGTTGTGTGGGGTCTAGGGTATGACGTTGGAAGAAACGGACTGGGTTTATTCTACTTTATTTCACTTGTTGTGCTGGGAACCTTTCTGTTTTCGCCTCATTACAGCATGTAATAATCCAGTTCAGTCAAAGAGCATGGAGAGGAAGAAAAACAACTCACGTTTTATTGGGTTAATGAGAAGCGTTCCGAAGACCACCTGCAATAGACTAAACAAGCATGAGGAAATATTCATATTAGCTTCAATTTACTGCCATGCTTAAAATGATCCCAGCTCTACTTGTGTTGGTATCTGCTTTCCTTCAATATTTTTTTTAAATATGCTTTCCTCAGAGTATGTAACATATGGCAAACACACTCATTTTCCATCAGATTGTTTTTCCCCTCTAAATGCGTTAATGATTTGGTGCGAATATGATGGAATTTCGTTACTTTGTGAATAATGATGGATTTATTAAAAGCAATGACCTTCATTATAACTTAATGAGGTATTTCATTGTAATTAGTTCATGGATTCTTGTCAATACATGCCAAAATAACAAAGTAATGTCTTACTAATGGCTTTTCCATTCATCATTTCTCCTTATAAACCTAGAATCCGCCGTTAAAACAATAACAAAGTGGTCAACCTACCTCTGTTTTGGTTTTTTTTAAAGGCTGAGGGATGGGCCTGGAGAAGTGTAACCACTTTCAAATTCATAGACAGAGCTATGGATGCAAGGACTGAACATCCATTATATCAAAATTATAGTTTTAAACATGTTTTGAGGCTATACATTGTTTTTTTGCATTCTATTGTTTACAACATTGGAGTAAAAACATGTATATTTGGGGTTCTGATGACCTAAGCTCCTGAGACATTTATAAGTTATATTATTAAAGAATCAATTGGTATATATAATTCATTTATAAGTCCAAAAATGGTTGTAGCAATTAAGGATTATAGCTTTAAAATGTCTAAAAAGTTTTATTTGGCCTGCATTCAGTTGACCCAGTTGATACATTTACCATCAATATCACATCAAGCAATACTTCCTGTCTTTTATCAAATCCAAAACCTTCACAAGAGCATGTTTAGCCATACTCTGCTTATGTGTTTTAGCCTTAGAATATGCAAATGTCTGTGGTATTCAGTGTATACATCATTTGTAATACTCTACCTGACCTAGTGTTTTCTGTTTCCTTCAACTTTGCATGTACTTTATAGGATCAGAGCACATATGCCCTCATACGTTTGTGATGCTTGTTAATTAGATGATGACACGTACTGAGCCCAAATATATTCAGACAGAAATACACTTCCATTGTGTTGAAGATACCGTCCGTAATTAAGCTGTGGGTTGCAGAGCAATTTGCTCTGAAAAAAAAGAAGAGGAGAAATCTGGTTTTGTGCCGCTTTACTAAAAACTGTGAATATTAACCACAAACTGTAAAGAAGAGCACTACTGCACCTCTGTGAGAGAGTGCAAAAGGAAGTCTGGTGGCTTTGCAGGCGTCATTTGAGCCTTATCGTTAATGAAAGAGCATTTTTGTAGACACCAGACAAACGTTAGATCTGTTTCGGGTTAGAGCAAGTGCAGACATCGCTACAGTGTGCTGTTTGGATGGCTGAGATGTCAAGGTCAAGCATACAGGTGTACAGTTACTCGGGAGCTACTTGTAATGCTAACTATGACGGTAAGAAGTTACRACTTGTGACCCTGTGAGTTTATAATGCGAACCACACAGACTTGAATTGCGTACTTGTGTACAAGAGAAGGACACGTTGGATTACTGGTACTTACTGTGTAACAACTGGTACTACTTGCTCTATGTGAGTACATCAAAGCGTTTGCTTTTTCAGAAACGGAATTCCATATGAATGAAATAAGACTGTCGTGATTACACTGAACACTCATTGTGTTGTTGTTCTAAGAGCATTGCTACCTGCATTGTTACACATAGAGGGCACTCTGATATTGAATTATTGTCAAAAGCAATGTATGTGTGTGTGCGCCTGCGTGCGCGTGTGAATGTGTGTCTGTGTTTGTGTGTGTTGCATGTGTGTTGATGGGGGGGGGGGGGTGTCACATAAGAAATGTCCTTTTTAATCAAGAAAAAAATATAAAATGACTTGGGAGCAAGGGAAGCATATTAATGCAGTTCATTTGCATACGCTCGTCAGCAAGGATACGTTCAAAAAACAAACTGGATTTGTCAGTTCATTTCACATTATTCCATTGTCTATCTGCCTTTGTTACATGTTAAAGATAAAGCCGGAAATCAAATGTAAGAAAAGGGCAAACTGCTATCTCTATAAATGAGCAACAGCTCATCAGTCTTGTTTGAATCATAGATGTCTATGGCAACAGGCAGCGTGCATACAGGGCACTTTCAAAAAGGGTTCCGTCTGATATTGGCAGAGTTTACAAAGGATTGTGGGTGGCACATTTAAGAGTCACTTCATTTTTGTCTGGCAATGGACAATCCTTCCTAAGAGATCAAGATGAGAAAGTTGTGCAGAAACTGGTTTTATCTACCTGTGTATTCTCCCAACATTGTATTTAGAAAATATACTCATATCAGTGTAATATTATTGCAGTATTACAAAGACGTTTTCTGAATGGTATTTGCAGTAGTGTGGGATAGTAGATTTGTGTCTCAGTTATGTGATAATAAGCTCATACAGTCGTGCGTGACCTCGTCAATGCAAGTAGGCTCGGCATACATGAGGCATGCCCAGTCATCACATAGGCTACATAATATATCCATTATATCCTTCAAGGGTTCATTTGATGGCCTTCTCCTTTATTACGAGACAATGATTGCAGTCACGTTCTAGAGAAGAAGAAAGTATTCATAAGCAGCCCACAGATCTTGTTCATATTTTAGAGATAAGAGTCAACAACAAGCAACAGTGTTGGAAGAACAGTTGGCTAAAGAACAGCCAGGCCTAAGTCTTCCAGGGTGCGTCAGTCTTCCAGGGTCTTCCAGGGTGCGTCAGTCTTCCAGGGTCTTCCAGGGTGCGTCAGTCTTCCAGGGTCTTCCAGGGNCACACACACACACATGCGCACACACAAACATGCGCGCGCACACACACAGGCACACACACACAAATACACACACACAGACACTTGTTCTCTGCTGAACGGAGTTGTAGCCGCTGGTTGTGAGAGATGGGGAATCAGTGATCATGTTGAAGGTCAGAGAGGGCAGGGAGAAGTGATACAAATGCAGACAGGTCAGAGAGAGCGGAGTGTGGAGAGACATTTGGAATCCAGGGCCTGGGCCAAACTGGCCCTTCAATACACACATCTCTTATTTACCTCAGTAGAATGAAACATAAAACAGTTCTGGTAATGTATACTGTCCTTAAGCCTCTCAGATTTTCTGTCGAAATGTGTCTTCTAAATTTGCTTTGCAGTAAAAGCTATTATCTTTAGCAACCTCACCGAAAGGAAGCTGCTGTTCTGGGATGGGTGTTTCACAGAGGAGAACAGGATGAGGAGAGGTTTTTGTAGTGGAGTTCAGAGAGAGGCTTGTTTTGAAGTTTGACCAACTTTGCCTTATTCCGCTAATCAGAGTCTTGTCTTAGTGAAGAGTTGGCATGTCGGCAAACACTTCTGTCTGGCCAGCAAAATGGTTACACTCACTCTCTCTTCCCCTTCGTCCCCTCTTTCCCTCTCTCCCTTCCTCTCACTTTTTTTCTCTGATCCTAAGAGAAGTAGCCCCACTGTTTCAGATAAAGTGAGATAAATAAACATGTTCCCTGATGTCCCGAAGGCTCCCCACCCTCCCTCTTGAGAGCACACCCTCCTAACGCACTTCCTCTGCTACAATTAGTCTATAATAAATACACTTTAATGCAGATAATGTGCCCTGCTCTCTGAATCTCCCTCTCTTCCTCTCTGTCTTTCTTTCCTTTCTTATTAAGCCACATTAAGACAGGATCTGACTTTGGGTCACACGAGAGGGAGAGAGAAAAGGATGAATTATTCTCAGCTACTCACAGCTGCAAACAATAGCTGCAAAGAAAATACAGATATTGTAACGTATGCAAAGAATCGAGAGCATTTGCAGTCAAGTCTCACTTCCTGATGGCTTTGATAAGATTAGTTGCTTAGCCCCTGTTCAGCCATATGGCAAAACTTCTAGAACAGAACCAGCATCGAGAGGAGGAAAGAAAACCAGCAATTATTTATTGATAGTCACTTATTTTCAGGTGATATGACAGTAGAGTCTTAGAAGAAAAGAAAAAAAAAGACCTGAAAGGGAAGACAACGTGCCTGGTTGACTTTGTCAACCGGCGCTAGGCAGAGATGGTTTTATTTTGCCAACATTAAAGCCGCTCTAATTGCCTGCTGAGAGTGTGATGATGGTGGACTCACTCAGCACTACCAGGGCTGCCCTTCTCATTTCCCACTGTGGGTGAAAACAATCGCTGCGTTGATTTACTGTTAGCATGTGCGCGCCGTTCTCTCCCTGGTCTGCCTTTAAGAAACAGTGTCGCCTAGCCTTACTTAGCATGGGGCATTGCATTTTCCAAGGAGTAAGTATTCAAATGCAGGCAGGCAGCCCAGTTGGGAAATAGTAAGCCATGATCTGACCCTAACCACGGACAAGCTACACTTGTGGCATTGTGGGCGCTGGCCTTTCTCTGCTGTATAGTAACCATGCGAGTGATCAGCGATCGACCGTGACAAAATACTGTAGGGATGCCCCCCCCCGCCCCCGACAGAGGGTTGTTGTCACAGGAGGGGGAGGTGTAGGAAACGGGAAGAACTGCACACGACAGAAGACGGACATTTCATTTAGATGTTGGAAATTCTTCCCCATGATCTAAAATCACTTTACTTTTCATCACTTTTTGTGCGGCTAGTTGTCCTCGTCGATCTATCTCATTCCATCTTCCCTTCTTATTGGAAACACGGTCTGGTTAACAAATGTTCGAACAATTTAATCCCCCACTCATCACAATGCGTAAAATCTACTGGCAGGAGTCTTTCCACACTGCTGTGACCACTATTGCAAGATATACCCACATGAAAAAGGCACACACATCTGCTGGTCATCAAAATAATACCAGGAATGGTTAGCATAAAAGGAGCTTTGAGTTTTGGCCGCTCCGCGATGATGGATTGCGGCTGACCAGACAATGAATGTGGGAATTCGCTTGTCTCCGTTATCTTCCTCTTGGCATCCACAAAAGCCCTGTCAGACGCAGGGTAAAAAAGACAGGCATTTTTCTTCGCTCTTTTCTTTCTATTTTTTCTTTCACGGGGGGCCTCATAGTGATCTGTGGAGATGAGCTGAAAGCCGAACTACCTGTTGACAAAGTCCTCTTAAGAGACCTCAATGACATATTGTGTGGGCTTACAGAAGCAGAAAGGAAAGGCCCAGCTAAGGTCGATTCATATTGTCACCGTTGTATAGCGTTCAAGTTCTTGTATAGAATTGTTGTTTTGATGTATGTTACTTTCATTCGTACTATGTTATGAAGCTCGATCTTGGTTCTTAACTCATACGTTAGCGTAGTTGTTGTGTGGGTCTAGGTATGACGTGGAAGAGAAACGGACTGGGGTTATTCTACTTTATTTCACTTGTTGTGCTGGGAACCTTCTGTTTTTTCGCCTCATTACAGCATGTAATAATCCAGTTCAGCAAAGAGCATGGAGAGGAGAAAAACAAACTCACGTTTTATTGGTTAATGAGAAGCGTTCGAAGACACCTGCAATAGACTAAACAAGCACATGGGAATATTCATATTAGCTTCAATTTACTGCCATGCTTAAAATGATCCCAGCTCTATTGTGTTGGTATCTGCTTTCCTTCAATATTTTTTTAAATTTATGTCTTTCTCAGAGTAGTATGTAAATATGGCAAACACACTCATTTTCCATCAATTGTTTTTCCCCTCTAAATGCTTAATGAATTGTTGCGAATTATGATGGAATTTCGTTACTTTTGTGATAATGATGGATTATTAAAAGCAATGACCTTCATTATACTTAATGAGGTATTTCATTGTATTAGTTCATGGATTTTGTCAATACATCCAAAATAACAAGTAATGTCTTACTAATGTTTTCCATTCATATTTCTCTTATAAACTAGAATCCGCCGTTAAAACAATAACAAAGTGTCAACCTACCTCTGTTTTGGTTTTTTTAAAGGCTGAGGGATGGCCTGGAGAGTGTAACCACTTTAAATTCATAGACAGAGCTATGGATGCAAGACGAACATCCATTATATCAAAATATAGTTTTAAACATGTGTTGAGGCTATACATGTTTTTTTTGCATTCTATGTTTACACATTGGAGTAAAAACATGTATATTGTGGGGTTCTGATGACCTAAGCTCCTGAGACATTTATAAAGTTATATTATTAAAACATCAATTGGGTATAGATAATTCATTATAAGTCCAAAAAGGTTGTAGCAATTAAGGATTATAGCTTTAAAATGTCTAAAATTTTATTTGCCTTGCATTCAGTTACCCAGTTGATACATTACAGTCAATATCACATCAAGCAAACTTCCT
The DNA here is from genome assembly GCF_002910315.2 of Salvelinus sp. IW2-2015. Taxonomy (NCBI): domain Eukaryota; kingdom Metazoa; phylum Chordata; class Actinopteri; order Salmoniformes; family Salmonidae; genus Salvelinus; species Salvelinus sp. IW2-2015. The sequence continues at coordinate 10,369,631 of NC_036850.1, forward strand.
GTCTTTTATCAAATCCAAAAACCTCACAAGAGCAGTTTATCCTACTCGCTTATGTGTTTTAGCCTTAGATAATGCAAATGCTCTGTGGCTATTCAGTGTATACATCATTTGTATACTCTTACCTGACCTAGTTTTCTGTTTCCTTCACAACTTTGCATGTACTTTCATAGACGACACATAGCCTCATACGTTTTGATGCTGTCAATTAGATTGATACACTACTGAGCCCAAATATATTCAGACAGAACATACACTTCCATGTGTTTGAAGATACCGTCCGAATTAAGCTGTGGGTTGCAGAGCCAATTTCTCTTGAAAAAAAAAAGAAGAGGAGAAATCGGTTTTGTGCCGCTTTACTAAAACTGTTGAATATTAACCACAAAACTGTAAAAGGAAGAGCACTACTGGCACCCTCTGTGAGAGAGTGCAAAGGAAGTCTGCGTGGTTGCAGGCGTCATTGAGCCTTATCGTTAAGAAAGCAGGCATTTTTGTAGACACCAGACCAAACGTTAGATCTGTTTCGGAGTAGAGCAAGTGCAGAACATCGCTACAGTGCTGTTTGGATGCCTGAGATGTCAAGGCAAGCATACAGGTGTACAGTTACTTCGGGACTACTTTAATGCTAAACTATGACGGTAAGGAATTAGCAACTTGACCCTGTGAGTTTATTAACGCACCACACCAGACTTGAATTGCGTACTTGTGTACAAGAGAAGGAACGTTGGATTACTGGTACTTACTGTGTAACACTGGTACAGCTTCTCTAGTGGTACATCAAACGTTTGCTTTTTCAGAAACGGAATTCCATATGAATGAAATAAGACTGTCTGATTACACGAACACTCATTGTGTTGTTGTTCTGAGAGCCACCTGCATTGTTAACATAGAGGGCACTCTGATATTGAATATATGTTCAAAAGCAATGGGGTGTGTGGTGTGTGTGTGTGTGTGTGTGTGTGTGTGTGTGTGTGTGATGTGTGTGTTAAGTGTGTGTGTTGGTGTGTGTGTGTGTGTGAGTGGTGTGTGTGTGTGTGTGTGTGTGTGTGTGTGGTGTGTTGTGTGTGTGTGTTGTGTGTGATGTGCGGTGTGTGCTTGTGCTGCTGTGTGTTGATAGGCATGGGGGTGTCACATAAGAAATGCCCTTTTAATCAGGAAAAAATATAAAAATGGACTTGGGAAGCAAGGAAGCAGCATTAATGCATTCTTTGCT
>NC_036850.1:10370865-10381963 GCF_002910315.2 Salvelinus sp. IW2-2015
GTTCTGGCGTTTCTGTAAACGAAGATCAAAGAGTTGCATGCTTATCTTATTAAAAACTGACTCGCATTTGCATACGCTCGTCAGCAAGGATACGTTCAAAAAACAAACTGGATTTGTCAGTTCATTTCACATTATTCCATTGTCTATCTGCCTTTGTTATATGTTAAAGATAAAGCCGGGAATCAAATGTAAGAAAAGGGCAAGCTGCTATCTCTATAAATGAGCAACAGCTCATCAGTCTTGTTTGAATCATATATTTCTATGGCAGAAGGCAACGTGCATGCAGGGCACTTTTAAAAAGGGTTCCGTCTGATATTGGCAGAGTTTGCAACGAATTGTGGGAGGCACATTTAAGAGTCACTTCATTTTGTCTGGCAATGGACAATCCTTCCTAAGAGATGAGATGAGAAAGTTGTCCAGGAACTGCTTTTTATCTACCTATGTATTCTCCCAACATTGTATTTTGAAAATATACTCATATCAATGTAATATTATTACAGTATTACATAGACATTTTCTGAATGGTATTTGCAATAGTGCGGGATAGTATATTCGTGTCTCAGTTACATGATAATAAGCTCATACAGTCGTGCGTGACCTCGTCAATGTAAGTATGCTCTGCATACATGAGGCATGCCCAGTCATCACATAGTCTACATAATATAGCCATTATATCCTTCAAGGGTTCATTTGATGGCCTTCACCTTTATTACTAGACAATGATTGCAGTCAAGTTCTAGAGAAGAAGAACGTATTCATAAGCAGCCCACAGACCTTATTCATATTTTAGAGATACGAGTCAACAACAACCAACAGAGGAACGGTTGGCTAAAGAACAGCCAGGCCTTATAAGTCTTCCAGGGTGCGTCAGCAATGTGCTTCACTCCCACGTCCTCTGTATCGTGTGTGTACTGTACGTGTGTAACGGGTTTGATTCAAAGCTATGTTTTTTTGTTTATGTTGTTCTGTCTAGCCTTGTCAGTTGGTGGGTGTCTGGGTTAGCACTAGTTAGAAGCAGAGAGAGAGGGCTATAAGAGAGAGAGAGAGAGAAAGAGAGAGAGAGAGAGAGAGAGAGAGAGAGAGNGTCTTCCAGGGTGCGTCAGTCTTCCAGGGTCTTCCAGGGTGCGTCAGTCTTCCAGGGTCTTCCAGGGTGCGTCAGTCTTCCAGGGTCTTCCAGGGTGTGTCAGTCTTCCAGGGTCTTCCAGGGTGTGTCAGCAATGTGCTTCACTCCCACATCCTCTGTATCATGTGTGTACTGTACATGTGTAACGGTTTGATTTAAAGCTTTTTTTATTTATTTATGCTGTTCTGTCTAGCCTTGTCAGTTGGTGGGTGTCTGGGTTAGTGCTAGTTAGAAGCCGAGAGAGATAGCTATAAGCTAGAGAAAGAGAGAGAGATCTTAAAAGCGAGAGAGCCCTGTGAAGTGTGAGCGGGGGTGTGTGTGTGTGTGTGTGTGTGTGCGTGCGCGCGCAGGTGCCTGTGTGTGTTTAGGTTAGGGGTGTCCCTGAATCCACAGGAGTCTGGACATAAAATGATCTCACTCCACTAAAAGTGAACTCATGTCATGCTAGTGCTTAGTCCCTGACAGGATTTTAAAAAATGATTATAATCGCGTGTTATAGCACGCTGCCACTGTTACTAGGCAGCATACTAATCAGCTTAACGAGATATTATACAGTATTTTGTTGACCAAGGCAGAACTCACTTTATTGTGTCGGAAGCTTGACCCCGCCAGTTACAAGGGAAGAACACGCCATTATCCTTCTTAAGAGAGGGGAGGGCATCACAAACAACCCGGCAAGCAAGAAGACAAAAACAGACTCTGCTTGTGTATTCCCTTCAGCTTGACGGTGTATGCTCTGGGCCGTTGAAACCATTCTTAATGGCTGGGAGGGCCTCTGATACATTGGGAACCCWTTCAATAACACCAACTGTTGTTTTCCTCCTTATTGGAAGCCATGAGAGGAGGGGAARAGAAGGCAAGAGMAAAGTGATTCRCATCAAATGTARTGTGCCTCTTTAATGGAGAATTACGCCGAGACAAGTGTCGCAGTAGGGAGATAAGAGCGTGTGTTTACTGAAGTAACCCCTTGGTTTTAAGTGCTATTGTTAATATCATAATTGTAGCATTGCGGYAGCTTCCTGACAATGGCATTGCTCCGTTTCATTAAGGCGTGTAATTGGAGGAATTCTGATAGGATGGGCCCAAGTAGCATAATTAKGCAGCGCCCGCCGTGTTTACCGTGTAATTATTGCATCCAAAACTGTGTTGCAGTCTGAGAAAGTTCTGAGAGTTACAGTCTTCCAACCACAAGTGTGAGAACATAAGCTGTACWGAAAATCAAAAGAAGAAAATGACATTTCAATGGGCGGCAGGTAGCATAGCGGTTAAGAGCTTCCCCGAGGCGACTAGGTGAAAATCTGCTTTTGTGCCCTTGAGCAAGACACTTAACCCTAATTCCTTCCGTAAGACGCTCTGCTAAATGACATCTCTATTTCCATTCATCATGCACTGACAATTTACTCTAATACTTCTCCTTCTCTTCCGGTTTTCAGATTTTTGGATGAGTCATAGCTCTTTTTTAATGCATTGCTTATCAGGTTGATTGACTGTGGTTGACCGACATGATATCCTTCTCTCTTACAGGATGGAGGACTCTAGTTTGTGCCTTGGTGTGTCTTCAGCAGTATCGGACGCTGACCGAGACCATCTGAGCAACGCAGTCCTAAATGGCCGATATCCCATCAGTCAGAAGCTCCACCAGCTGACGGCCCAGCTGGGCCACGCCTTTCCCGACCTACAGAGCCGACAGCAGATCCCTGAGGAGAAAGCGGCCACCCCATTGGATGAGAAGAGCCACGCTGCCCTGGCCAGTCAACCAATCAGCAGTCAGATGGCACTGCTCGCCAACCAGCTCAACCGGGACATAGATGCAAGTGCCCTGGCCAACCTGAATGGGCGTGTGGACCTGCAGCAGTTTCTCAATGGGCAGAACCTGGGCATCATGTCCCAGATGAACGATATTGAAGACGATGCCCGTAAGAACAGGAAGTACCCGTGTCCGTTGTGCGGCAAGCGATTCCGCTTCAACAGCATCTTGTCGCTACACATGCGCACACATACAGGTGAGAAGCCTTTCAAGTGCCCCTACTGCGACCATCGAGCAGCACAGAAGGGCAACCTCAAAATCCACCTACGCACCCACAAGCTGGGAAACCTCGGTAAGGGACGCGGCCGTGTCCGTGAGGAGAACCGTCTTCTACATGAGCTGGARGAGAGGGCCATCCTGAGGGACAAGCAGATCAGGAGCAGCAGCCTCCTTCAGCCAGCCCAGCCCCTGCAGCACCAGCCACACCTTGGCCCTCAGACSCAGCAGCAGCAGCAACAGCCTGGCTCTGCCTGTGGCCTCCTCACCCCCACCAGCCTGGGMACTCCAGACTCCCTCTCCCAGCCSTCGTCCTCCCCCAAGCCGGCCGGCGCCCAAGATGACCAGGCCCTGAACCCACCCACTGGATTCCGCTGCACCTTCTGCAAGGGCAAGTTTAAGAAGCGKGAGGAGCTGGATCGTCACATCCGCATCCTGCACAAGCCCTACAAGTGCACCTTGTGTGAGTTTGCTGCCTCGCAGGAGGAGGACCTGATCAGCCATGTGGAAAAAGCCCATATCACGGCCGAGTCAGCTGCGGGACAGGGTGCAGCTGGCGGCGCTGAGAAGCCTGCYAACGAGTTCCGMTGTGAGGTGTGTRGCCAGGTCTTCAGCCAAGCCTGGTTCCTCAAGGGCCACATGCGCAARCACAAGGACTCATTTGAACACGTCTGCCAGATCTGTGGTCGTCGCTTCAAGGAGCCCTGGTTTCTCAAGAACCACATGAAGGTCCATCTCAATAAGCTGGCCATCAAGAGCAAGCCCCCAGCAGAGGACATWAACGCTGTCAACACCATGAACAGCATGGCCCAGGAGGCCCAYGCTAACCTCTACTCACGYTACATCTCCTGCCTGCAGGGCGGCTTCCTATCCCCAGAMAAACAGGGTCTGAGYGAGCAACACCAGATGCTGGCCAAAGCCGGCATTGCCATGAARGAGAAGGAGATGCTGGGGAAGCTGCTRGGCCCMATGGYAGGGATGGGCCATGGCCTTGGYGARGGGGAGAAGCGCTCTCTCCTGGGCTGCCTGAACCTGGTGCCCCCMCTGAAGTCCAGCTGCATGGAACGCCTCCAGGCGGCTGCCAAAGTTGCAGAGATGGACCCRCTGAATAGCTATCAGGCCTGGCAGATCATGGCACGAGGCATGGCCATGGACCGYGCCTTTATGCCCAAGGAGCAGCACCATGAGCAGCACCATGAGGAGATGGCCAATGCTGCCGGCATGGCCTTCACTAAAGAGAAGCATGACTACCCTATGATGKGCTCCAACGATGGCTCCAAGCAGAAGCAGCACAKCGAAGCTCTGCATGGCTCGAAGGCCGGCAGTGGAGCCATGATGCCCCTGAAAGACGASGGAGTGGGCTTCGACAGCCAYCGTGACTTCATGCCMCATCATGGYGGCCATGGCMTGGGCCTGGTCCACGGCCTKGAGTACAACCACCTGACTARCCTGAAAGAGAAACCCACAGAGTGTCCTGACTGTGGCCGGGTCTTCAGGACMTATCACCAGATGGTGGTCCACTCTCGGGTGCACAACAAGGAGCGGCGGCCCATAGAAGAAGCCATCCAGCAGCAGAACAACACCACAGGACTGGATGAGCGGCGTGGCTCGGCCAGCGACCCAGAGTCCCAGTCCATCAGCAGGTCCACCACCCCTGGATCCTCCAACGTGACGGAGGAAAGCGGAGCCGGAGGAGGCCACTCCCAGACCGGCAGTGTCCGAGACGACAGCCCACACCCTTCCTCCCCATCCTCAGGTAAGACTAAGTCATTACTATACCCTGAATAATGATCAATCCCATAGTCACATTATCCTTATTAGCAGGACTTCTTCCAATGTATTCTTCATTATTTATATGGGGAGGACACGTAAGGGGGAGACCATTGTATCCAAAGAGGATAAGTCCTTACACAAGGATGAGTTTGCTGATGGCTGGCACAAGATCTCTTACATACGCCATTTGCTTTGACATCCCTTCTACACAACACTGGACCCTAAGGAGTCCACTTAGACTGGAGAGAGAGATGGGGGGGGGGGTCGGATCAAAACTGCCTGTTCAAAAAGCCCACCACAAATCCGAGCTGCACATTCCGTGCATAACTGGGATACTTAACGCCCATGTTCAAATACCCGTCAAACACCCTCACACAGCCTGCTTCTATAGGATGCTTTCTGCACACTGTTTTTACTGGAGAGGGGAGGCCTGTCTAAACACACACACACATGAACACACAGACACACTTTGAGTGACGCACTCACACAAAACAACCGTACGAAGACACTCAACTCCCATGACGGAGCCGTGACTTGTGTCTTTCACACTGGCACATAGAACACAGACGCAAGAAGGGCTTTATAAATACAGTTGAGACATTGAGACACAGTGTGGTGAAGAACATGCTCTATACAGACTAGTATGTGTCCCCGTGTAACATCAGTCAAGACTACGAGAACGGGCCAAACATATTATGAGTGATTAAAACATCTCCTTGAACGTGGGAGGGAAAGCGATTCCACCGTAGCCAAATAAGAAAAAGCAGATAAAGTATACATTTAGCAGGATTAAGAGAGGCTGTTCCTAATGATTAGAGAAGTTTTAAAGGTAACTTTCTCATTCCTCCGGGCGGAACACCACAAGCTAAGCGGCGCGCCCGTTAATTAGGCCATGACTATGTGATAATCAGTTGGTTTAAGTAAACAAGACACTAATTAAAGATATACGTATAAAGCAGGTCATTTATTTATTTTTTACTTCATTTGCGGAGTGAAATGTGCTTTTAAGCCGTTTGAAAAAAGTGGCTTATGCTTAAGGCTCGAAGTAACTTAATTCCAACAGTACAGACAAAATTGTTTATTTATTCACAGTAGCAGAGAGTCCTTATCATTCCAATGTAGTGTGATGGGTTTGAACATGGAATGGGCTATGTTTATTTTAATCTAAGAAATAATAACAGACAATCCCCCCCACCCCAATTAGGAATTAATGAAAACTAGAGTGAGATAAAAACGTAATTTCTTTATAGAGACTATCAAACATAACACTTTTCTACAGGGTGGGGGGGGGGGGGGGGGGGGGGGTGTTGCGGAAGTCAATTCTCTTTCTGAATTTGAATGCAGCGGAAGTTTAATTTCTTTCTTTTCTGGTTCTCAAGTAATTTGAATCGAGAGAATGTAGCTCATGGCATTTAGTTCACTTTTAAAGTATTTTACATATGTGTGATGTGAAGAACTTCCACATCATCAAAAACTTGAAAAATCTCTAAAAAGATATGTCTTACAATATCGCCCATTGAATATATATTTTACAATCAAAAACCTACATCAACTGAAATATTTGTGGTATCATGCTCCATAAAAAAACAAAGTTAATATCACGCACGCACAACACAACACACGCACGCACACACACATGCACACCATGCAGACATGCACAGACACTCTCTATCTCTCGTTCTCTCTTGCCCTCTCAACTCTCTCTCTCTCACTCTCTCTGCTGAGTCCTACCTCGTCTATCAGTGTCTCCTGCCCTGCCTCCTCCTCTGTCCCTCTCTGAGTGCTGTGATGGAGTGTGATCGCCAGCTCAAACGCCTGTGTTTTCCACCGTACAGGGGAGATGCGGCATCGTGCAGCCTCCCTCCTGCCTGGCTCTAACGGGCCTTAAAGTTGACCTTGAGGCCCCCCCCCCTGCTTTTGGGGGGGTTGTCTGTGCTGGGCGGGTGCTTACATTGTTACAGGTACACACCTCTTAGCCTGTTCTCTCTCACAGCTCTCCATTCAGACAACAGTGTCACAAGGCACCTCCACCGTAAACAACAGGGTCAAAGGGGAAATAAACACTAAAGATTACATGTAAAAAAAAAAACAGGGGGGGGGGGTTTTTTTTGTTGGTTGTAGTCCTGTATTTCATATTATGAAGCACACAAGCCCTACAAGTTTTCTCTTCCTTCATACATTGAGTTGATTCATATTTTGAGCTTTGGGACACTATTTAGAAACTGAGGTGGTGTGAAAAAATGTGTCTGCAGCTAATGTGGAGGAAGGTGCCATTAATGGTGTGTGTGAGTGTGTGTGTGTGTGTGTGTTGTTGTGTGTGTGTGTGTGTGATGTGTGTGTGTGTGTGTGTGTGTGTGTGTGTGTGTGTGGTGTGGGTGTGTGTGTGTGTGTGTGTGTGTGTGTGTGTGTGTGTGTGTGTGTGGTGTTGTGTGGTGTGGTCTGCTTTTGGTGTATGTGTTGCATGAATGTGTCAGTGTTTTTAAATTAACAGGATGTGGCTGACTATACCTCTCTGTTAGTCTTAATATTTCACTCTTGCAATTTTGCTTGTTGAGAATTGTTTTGTTTTTATTGTAAGGCATGTGTGTGTGTGTGGTGTGCGCTTGGAAAAACCCATGCTAACGACGCATGCACCAAGTACCGCCAACCTCGTAACCACCTTCCCACTGCAATTTTGAGTTAAACTTGAATTACAGTCATCAACAATAACATCTCAACTGTGAAAGAAGGTCGAGACAATCTCTTTTGTCTTTGACACTGCGCTTGTTTAAAGACTTGCTGAAAAAAATGTCTGCCTCAGAAATATCCTTCAGAGACCTTGCTTCTCTCATCCACGGCAGTAAAACCTTTAATGCTTTTGTGTTTCCTAGAGACGTCAGAACCTTTCGCCCCTTTTTCATTAGTACGGTTTTCACCCCAATCATCTCTTTTATTTGTGTTATTAGGCTGACAGATTGGTTTGACTGTGGAAGGAATCTAGTGCTTCAGATTTCAGAGTTCTCCGGTCTGACTTGGGTTTGATAAACAAGAGGGTTCCTACTTGATAGTGTCTCTCTCTGAATKCATTATGGTGGGCCTCAGAGCGACAGGCCCTGCAGAGTGCAGGTCTTAAACAGAGGCTTACCCTGAATGGCGKAACAGAACCCATTGAAACCTGATGTAATACTATGTAAAGCAGAGCTGCCAGTGTGTTGTAAGATGGGGGGTATTTATGTTCACGTCCATTGTAGATTCTAAAATGTAAGAAAAAAGAGAGATGGAGAGATTAGGATGAACTAAAGGCAAGTTTAAAGTTGTTTCTGGTTGGGCCTCTTACAGACTATGAGGATTCCGTTAGTTGCTAGCAGGAGGTAAGCGTAAGTAAGCAATTCACTGTTAAAGGCGCTGCGTGGTCAATCCCACGTCTGCATTGGCCGTGCAGCATTTACGGTGATACGGCCTCGGCAGAAGTCAGGGCATCCATACTTCTTGCGCTTCGCGGAGCAGCGCAGAGCTGTTGTGAAGGAAGTTGTCAAGGAAGTGAGTTTGTGTTTATACAGGACCTCCTGGCCCCACCTACCATCAACCAATCATGTCAATGCGGAGCTATATGAACCCCCCCCTGCATTGTTACAAAATTTGGGAGGTGGACAGCGATGCGGCACGGAGCTCAATTTGGCCTCTGTGTGCCTCAGGAGGCTCCGCAATCGCGGCACACCCTCCATACGGAATCTCTGACCACATTTTCGGATTGACAATAAATGGGCTCTTAGTCTACACCTGTTGTATACGAAGCATGTGACAAATACAATTTGACTTGGGCTGTAGAGAGCAGAGAGCAGAGACAGAAAGAAAGAGAGAGAGTGAGGCGGAGAGAGAGACAGAGAAAAGAAGGAAGAGAGTGAGGCAGAGAGAGAGAGAGAGTGAGGCAGAGAGACAGAGAGAGAGAGAGAGAGAGACAGAGAGAGAGCGAGGCAGAGAGACAGAAAGAGAGAGAGGCAGAGAAAAGAATGAAGAGAGCGAGGCAGAGAGAGAGAGAGAGAGAGAGCGAGGCAGAGAGACAGAGAGAGAGACAGAATTTGCAAAGGGAAGGATGGCAACCAGTTGATGCAAATGACTTGCTGCTGAGAAAGGAATGTACAGTATGATCATGCAGCTACTCAGAAGCTGGTCTCATCAGACTATAGAGAGAGAGGGGCTTTTCTCAAGGCCTCGAGCAGGAGCACCTCCACTCCACCCCTCACTCCCACCTCTCCGCTCCGGCTACAAACCTACCGCTCCTTTTCCCTGGAGAATCCCCCATGTCTAAATATTTTTAAGAGGAACAGCRTTTTAACATGGCAAGGATTAGTCATTTATCCCTAGGTCTTTACAGCTCTCAAACATGGAGGCAAAACGCTTGCGCCATACAAATTGGAAATTGGATTTGCCGACTGACGCCTTAGGTTATAAAGCATGGATATTCATCTAATTACGTAATTACAATGGGGGGTAATTACACATGCAGACTTACTGTTACATTGTAATTGCTGTGTAATTAAAGCAAAAATAACTAGAACCTGTTCAGGCCCAAATTTGGTTTAGAAAAGCTTGGCGAGTGTCAAAACGGTAGCTATCTGAAACCACTCTACTTCTGTCTGCGTTTGTTCCGTGGAAACCAACCCCGGTATAAGATTGCTATTCAACCCACCTTGACTGTCATACGAAGAGTTACATTCTATCGCGTCTCTCATCATCTCTCTAGCCTAGGAGGCAAGACTACGGCCTCTATTCAGATATGAAGTGGCGACCAAGAACGTGACCAAAAATAGACGTAGAAGTGAAAGGGAGAAACAACTTAGGGCATTGGTGTCATACAGTAGATGGCATTGAAAGTGTGATTTAAAAGCCCAGTGGTTTGAAGGCTAGGTAGAGCTGGCCTGTGAAACCCACCCGGTGTTAGATGGAGGAGAGCCATTGGTCTGGTTGGCTTCTTCAAAGGGCTGGAGCTAGTATGGCGAAGTAAACAGGTATCTGTGGGATCACGGAGAGTCTCCTTCAGTATGCTCTTTCTCACAAAGATACCAGACCTTTGAGGTGAGAACAGTGTTTCTGTCTGTGTGTGTGTTTTTTTAGCTAATTGAGGGGGGGGGGGGGGGGGGTATTTGGTTGAATTATGTCAATGTCGCCACCTTCTCTCTCTCTTCCTATCTCCATCTTTCTGCCCTCTCTCTGTCTATCTCTCTCCCCTTCTCCCTCTTTCTCTCTGTCTATCTCTCTCCCTCTTCTCCTCTTTCTCTCTGTCTATCTCTCTTCCCTCTTTTCTCTCTGTCTATCTCTCGCCCTCTCGCTCTCTCCCCCTCTCTGTCTCTCTTTCCCTCTCTCTCCCTCTTTCTCTCTGTCTATCTCGCTCCCCTCTCTCTCATTCCCCTCTTCTCTGTCTCTCTTTCCCTCTCTTCTCTTTTCTCTCTCCCTCTTTCACTTATTTCTTTCTCTTTGTAATTGACATCCGGTTCTCTTTTTTCTTTCTTAATTTTTCTTCTTCTTTGCTTTAGTTTCTGAGAACTTGCCTGCTTCAAACCTGTGGTATAGCCGCTCTTTTGAAGACTAGCGCCTCAAACTGGCATGTCATGTCTGTATTTTTTTATGTGTCACAAAACTCAAATAGATGTCATTGTGTGCGAGGCGAATTCATTACAGAGCTGTATTTCAGTACAGTAGGTCAGGGTTCGGGTGTCTTTAAGTGACAAAAGTTCTATTCACTAATTGTCAGTGTGCTCTACTGATTAACATGTCGTGGATAAATGTAGACTTCGTATTTTTGTACATGCTTGCACAATATAAAAGGGCAATTTATTTCTCTTTGACGACTCATTCGATTTCTCTCCCTTTTCATACTCACTGTCTCCATCTCTCTTTCCCCTCTCTCTCTCTCCTTCTTTCTCTATCTCTTAGACTCAATTTGTAAATATTACCCATGGTGGGAATAAGCTAAGCCTTTTAGATATTTAAAAATTCCAATTGTATTCCAAAGTGTATTTGAAAGAGTAGAAGTCAGTGTCGTTTTCTCTTGCTCACCGTATTCCTGGGTGGTTATCACCGGGCAGTCCTTATGAAACATTTATCAGGCTGTTTCATGTCTTAATGATCACGTTAGGATTCCCCACTTGGTTATGGAGCTGGAGCAAAGAGATGTGCTGTTGAGAGAGAGAGAGAGAGAG
>NC_036850.1:10382802-10385643 GCF_002910315.2 Salvelinus sp. IW2-2015
TCACGTGGTAGTAGGGGTGCTAGTAAACCGTATTAGTAATCTCTCTTACTGACTCTAGATCTGATAGTGGTCGATTGCGGGTGGAGATGTCTATGTCTGCCTTCTATAACTCTATATCTGATTAGTGGTGTGGGGTTTTAGATGTCGTAGTCTCCCTTAATGGTCTCAATATCTGATAGTCTTGTAGTGGGTTGGTAAGACTGTCCAGTCTCTCGTCTCTCTCTCGGCTCTCGTCTCAGCTCTCTCTGGTCTCTCTCCTCTCTCTCCCTCTTCTCATCGTCTTCTCGTCCTCATCCCTCTCTCTCTCAGTTCTCCTTCTCTGTCTCTCTTTCTCTTCTCGTCTGCTTTCTCTCTCTCCTCTTCCTGTCGTCCTCTCCTCCTCTCTTCCCCACGCATATGCCTGCTCCTTACTCAAGCGCACAAGTTTCTATTGGTCTGATGGGTAATGTCATATTTGTTTTTTTCCGACTTGGATATCACCACTGGCCATGGCACGGGGTCACTCGTTACAGAGAGATGAGTATTTCTCCTTTCCCTCCCAGTCCTAACCCCACTGACAGGTCACATAAAACAGCTCTTTGTGTCAACATCGGGGTGCTGACATGAGCCAGATAATGACATGAACATGTTGCCTCTTTTTTTACCAAAAGTTATCTCCTAATCAGAGAGGAAAACAAATGGGCAAGAAAAATGAAGTCCAAGGATTGAGATCTTTGCCTGCACATTCCAATTGTTCTTAAAATATTTGGCAATGTCAATTAGTAAGTGAGCAGAGCTAGCTGATGAACACAATTTTCCACTAGACTGAGCACCCTATTGTTGTGGAGTGAACAGCAGATTTCTGAGGTCATTATCATTCCCCGTTAGCCTGGCCCAGCTGCTCCTCTCGGCTCCAGCCAAACTCTACACCACGACTCAGGGTAGCACGCAGCAACAGGGGGCCGCCGGGGAGGAGGGGGCTGGCAGGCTGGAGAGAGAGATAGAAAGAGAGAGAGAGATGGAGGGCAAGAGAGAGGAGGGGAGAAATGAGGGACAGAAATAGAGGGATGAAGCGAGGTTGGGAGCCAAGGAAAGAAGGAAAGATGGGCTCGAGAATGTAAGAGGGGTAGGATAGGAAAAGGAGATGATAGAAAGAAAGGGAGAAATACCCTTAGCGTTCTAGGATAATAAAATATTTGATCTGGACTTACAGCTGAACTCAGAGGCTTGGAAAACAGAAACTAAGACCTATCTAAGACATGTGAGAAAGCTGTATCTACACTAACATCCTGCTCTGCTTCATAGGCCCTCAGAAAAAATACGTCTCCCACCGTGTCTCTCTGCACACTGTAAATTCCACCGTGGTGTGTTGAGGATATGTTTGAGCTGGTGTTCAGGCTGGAGCTGGAGGAGAGACAGATGTAGGGATGTTCTGTAGAGCAGGATCCACTGAGCCCTGGTCTCCCACCCAAACACTGCTCAGACTCAGCTCCTCTGTCCTGGATCGGAAGCTCAGAAGTGCTTAGACACTAGCAGTGCTCATGCTTCTAACCCAGCAGACTCCACTCTCTCTCTCTGTCTCTCTTTGTCTCTCCCTCTCTCTTCTCTCTCTCTCACTCTCTCTCTCTCTCTCTCTCTCTCTCTCTCTCTCTCTCTCTCACGACAAATCAACATTAGACCAGTGGAAATCTGGTCCTTTGGTCTGATGAGTCCAAATTTGAGATTTTTGGATCCAACGGCCGTGTCTTGTGAAATGCAGAGTAGGGGAACGGATGATCGCCGCATGTGTGGTTCCACCGTGAAGCATGGAGGAGGAGGTGTGATGGTGTGGGGGTGCTTTGCTGGTGACACTGTCAGTGATTTATTTAGAATTCAAGGCACATGATATCTCTCCAAACACCCCACAGGGCGAACATCTCCAGTTATTCGCAAAAGGAAGCGACGCAGAGGACGAAGACCGGATGCCGTCGTCGATCCGCAGAAGGCGAGTAGGAAAGCTGCCGTTACCGTCAATATTACTCGCCAAAGTGCAATCATTGGACAATAAACTAGACGAGGTACGATCACGAATATCCTACAACGGGACATCAAAAACTGTAATATCCTATATTTTCACGGAATCGTGGTTGAATGACGACATGGATATTCAGCTAGCGGGATATACGCTGCACCGGCAGGATAGAACATCAACACTCCGGTAAGACGGGGGGGGGGGGGGGGGGGGGTCTGTGCATATTTGTAAACAACAGCTGGTGCACGAATCTAAGGAAGTCTCTAGATTTTGGACGCCTGAAGTATAGTAGTATTGTGATAAATGCAGGCCAACTACTTGCCTAGAGAGTCTCAGCTATACTTTTCGTGGCTGTTTATTTACCAACAAAAACAGATACAGGCACTAAGACCGCACTCAGTCAGCTGTATAAGGAAATAAGCAAACAGGAAACCACTCACCCAGAGGCGGCGCCCTAGTGGCCAGAGACTTTAATGCAGGGAAACTTAAATCAGTTCTACCAAATCTGTATCAACATGTAAATGGTGCAACCAGAGGGAAAAAACACGTACAAAGCTCTCCCTCGCCCTCCATTTGGTAAATCCGACCCACAACTCTATCCTCCTGATTCCTGCTTACAAGCAAAAATTAAAGCAGGAAGCACCAGTGACTTGGTCTATAAAAAAAGTGGTCAGATGAAGCAGATGCTAAACCACAGGACTGTTTTGCTATCACAGACTGGAACATGTTCCGGGATTCTTCCGATGACATTGAGGAATACACCACATCAGTCACTGGCTTTATCAATAAGTGCATTGAGGACGTCGTCCCCACAGTGACTGTACTACATATCCCCAACCAGAAGCCATGGA
>NC_036850.1:10387783-10423045 GCF_002910315.2 Salvelinus sp. IW2-2015
CATGGATTACAGGCAACATTCGCACTGGGCTAAAGGGTAGAGCTGCCGCTTTCAAGGTGCGGGACTCAACCCGGAAGCTTACAAGAAATCCCGCTATGCCCTGCGACGAACCATCAAACAGGCAAAGCGTCAATACAGGGCTAAGATTGAATCATACTACACCGGCTCCGACGCTCGTCGGATGTGGCAGAGCTTGCAAACTATTACAGACTACAAAGGGAAGCACAGCTGCCCAGTGACACAAGCCTACCAGACGAGCTAAATCACTTCTATGCTCGCTTCGAGGCAAGCAACACTGACGCATGCATGAGAACATCAGCTGTTCCGGACGACTGTGTGATCACGCTCTCCGTAGCCGATGTGAGTAAGACCTTTAAACAGGTTAACATACACAAGGCTGCGGGGCCAGACGGATTACCAGGACGTGTGCTCCGGGCATGTGCTGACCAACTGGCAATTGTCTTCACTGACATTTTCAACATGTCCCTGATTGAGTCTGTAATACCAACATGTCTCAAGCAGACCACCATAGTCCCTGTGCCCAAGAACACTAAGGCAACCTGCCTAAATGACTACAGACCCGTAGCACTCACGTCCGTAGCCATGAAGTGCTTTGAAAGGCTGGTATTGGCTCACATCAACACCATTATCCCAGAAACCCTAGACCCACTCCAATTTGAATACCGCCCAAACAGATCCACAGATTATGCAATCTCTAATGCACTCCACACTGCCCTTTCCCACCTGGACAAAAGGAACACCTATGTGAGAATGCTATTCATTGACTACAGCTCAGCGTTCAACACCATAGTACCCTCAAAGCTCATCACTAAGCTAAGGACCCTGGGACTAAACACCTCCCTCTGCAACTGGATCCTGGACTTCCTGACGTGCCGCCCCCAGGTGGTGAGGGTAGGTAGCAACACATCTGCCACGCTGATCCTCAACACTGGAGCTCCCCAGGGGTGCATGCTCAGTCCCATCCTGTACTCCCTGTCCACCCACTACTGCATGGCCAGGCACGACTCCAACACCATCATTAAGATTGCAGATGACACAACAGTGGTGGCCTGATCAACGACGAGACAGCCTATAGGGAGGAGGTCAGAGACCTGGCCGGGTGGTGCCAGAATAACAACCTATCCCTCAACGTAACCAAGACTAAGGAGATGATTGTGGACTACAGGAAAAGGAGCACCAAGCATGTCCCCATTCTCATCGACGGGGCTGTAGTGGAGCAGGTTGAGAGCTTCAAGTTCCTTGGTGTACACATCAACTACAAACTAGAATGCTCGGCCTCCGACCGCAAGGCACTTCAGAGGGTAGTGCGTACGGCCCAGTACATCACTGGGGCAAAGCTGCCTGCCATCCAGGACCTCTACACAGGCGGTACCAGAGGAAGGCCTAAAAATTGTCAAAGACCCCAGCCACCCCAGTCATAGACTGTTCTCTCTACTACCGCATGGCAAGCAGTTACCGGAGTGCCAAGTCTAGGATCAAACGGCTTCTCAACAGTTTTTACCTCCAAGCATAAGACTCCTGAACAGGTAACCAAATGGTTACCCGGACTATTTGCATTGTGTGCCCCCCAACCCCTCTTTTACGCTGCTGCTACTCTCTGTTTATCTATTTGCATAGTCACTTTAACTATACGTTCATGTACATACTACCTCAATTGGCCCGACCAACCAGTGCTCCTGCACATTGGCTAACCGGGGCTATCTGCATTGTGTCCCACCACCCGCCAACCCCTCTTTTTACGCTACTGCTACTCTCTGTTCATCATTATATGCATAGTCACTTTAACCATACCTACATGTACATACTACCTCAATCAGCCTGACTAACCTGTATCTGTATATAGCCTTGCTACTCTTATTTCAAATGTCTTTTTACTGGTAGTTTATTTCTTTACTTACCTACACACACACACCACACACACACCACACACACACACACACAACACACACACACACACACACACACACACACACATACCTTTTTTTTCTCGCACTATTGGTTAGAGCCTATAAGTAAGCATTTCACTGTAAGGTCTACACCTGTTGTATTCGGCGCACGTGACAAATAAACTTGGATTTGATTTGATTTGACACTTAACCAGCATGGCTACCACTGCATTCTGCAGCGATACGCCATCCCAGATGGTTTGCGCTTAGTGGGACCATCATTTGTTTTTCAACAGGACAATAACCGAACACACCTCCAGGCTGTGTGAGGGCTATTTGACCAAGAAGGAGAGTGATGGAGTGCTGCATCAGATGACCTGGCCTCCACAATCACCCGATCTCAACCAAATTGAGATGGTTTGGGATGAGTTGGAGTGCGGAGTGAAGGGAAATTTTCCAGCAAGTGCTCAGCATATGTGGGAACAAAGAGTGTGCAAAGCTGTCATCAAGGGAAATGGTGGCTATATAAAATATTTTGGGATTTGTTTAACACTTTTTTGGTTACAACAGGATTTCAAATGTTATTTCATAGTTTTGTCTCATTGTCTAATTCTACAATGTACAATAGAACAAAAAAAGAAAATATCCCATTGAATGAGTAGATGTGTCCAGACTTTTGACTGGTACTGTATATAGAGTTGAAGTCGGAAGTTTACATACACCTTAGCCAAATACATTTAAACTCAGTTTTTCACAATTCCTGACATTTAATCCCAGTAAAAATTCCCTGTCTTAGGTCAGTTAGGATCACCACTTTATTTTAAGAATGTGAAATGTCAGAATAATAGTAGAGAGCATGATTTATTTCTGCTTTTATTTCTTTCATCACATACCCAGTGGGTCAGAAATGTACATACACTCAATTAGTATTTGGTAGCATTGCCTTTAAATTGTTTAACTTGGGTCAAATGTTTCGGGTAGCCTCCCACAAGCTTCCCACAATAAGTTGGGTGACATTTAGCCCATTCCTCCTTACAGAGCTGGTGTAACTGAGTCAGGTTTGTAGGCCTCCTTGCTCGCACAGGCTTTTTCAGTTCTGCCCACAAATGTTCTATAGGATTGAGGTCAGGGCTTTGTGATGGCCACCCCAATACCTTGACTTTGTTGTCCTTAAGCCATTTTGCCACACATTTGGAAGAATGCTTGGGGTCATTGTCCATTTGGAAGACCCATTTGCAACCAAGCTTTAACTTCCTGACTGATGTCTTGAGATGTTGCTTCAAAATATCCACATAATTTTCCTACCTCATGATGCCATCTATTTTGTGAAGTGCACCGGTCCCTCCTGCAGCAAAGCACCCCCACAACATGAAGCTGCCGCCCCCGTGTTCTTCGGCTTGCAAGCCTCCCCCTTTTTCCTCCAAACATAACAATGGTCATTTTGGCCGAACAGTTCTATTTTTGTTTCATCAGACCAGAGGACATTTCTCCAAAAGAAGAACGATCTTTGTCCCCATGTCCAGATGCAAACTGTAGTCTGGCTTTTTATGGCGGTTTTGGAGCAGTGGCTTCTTCCTTGCTGAGCGGCCTTTCAGGTTATGTCGATATAGATCTAGTTTTACTGTGGATACAGATACTTTCGTACCTGTTTGCTCCAGCATCTTCACAAGGTCCTTTGCTGTGGTTCTGGGATTGATTTGCACTTTTCGCACCAAAGTACGTTCATTTCAAGGAGACAGAACGCGTCTCCTTCCTGAGCGGTATGGTGGCTGCGTGGTCCCATGGTGTTTATACTTGCGTACTATTGTTTGTACAGATGAACGTGGTACCTTCAGGCATTTGGAAATTGCTCCCAAGGATGAACCAGACTTGTGGACGTCTACAATTTTTGTTCAGAGGTCTTGGCTGATTTCTTTAGATTTTCCCACGATGTCAAGCAAAGAGACACTGAGTTTGAAGGTAGTCCTTGAAAAAAATCCACAGGTACACCTCCAATTGAGTCAAATGATGTCAATTAGCCTATCAGAAGCTTCTAAAGCCATGATTACATTTTCTGGAATTTCCCAAGCTGTTTAAAGTCACAGTCAACTTAGTGTATGTAAACTTTTGACCCACTGGAATTGTGATACAGTGAATTATAAGTTAAATAATCTGTCTGTAAACAATTGTAGGAAAAAGTACTTGTGTCATGCACAAAGTAGATGTCCTAACCGACTTACCAAAACTATAGTTTGTTAACAAGAAATTTGTCGAGAGGTTGAAAAGCGAGTTTTAATGACTCCAACTAAGTGTATGTAAACTTCTGACTTCAACTGTATATATGTTTTTGTGTGTGGAATTTTTATTGTGGACATAAAAGACTGTAAAAACACTAGGAAATCAACTCCAAGTGATTTTAATTTAAGAAATCTGTTCCCGATTATCCCCACGCATAATAGAGAGACATGTGATCATATACAGATGTAAGCAAGGTTTGAAATGATTATATGTTTTAGTCCAACTTTATATCTGTTTTGGCTTCTTGCAGTCAATTTTTAGTCCACAAATGATTTGTAATTATGTTCCAGCCCCCCAACCATCCACTCCAGAAGAAAATCATCCCGCAGCTGAATCTAGTTGATGATCCCTGACATACAGTATGCAAACCTTCACGTTGGGGTTTGTGGATTCATATCTTCTGTAGTTATTAGCAGGAATAATTATTGTTATGTTGCATGACAGCAGACAGTTATTGATGAAGGCTGAATGATGTCATCTGGAGTGGACGGGACTGTGGCATCCCCATTGTACTTGCAGCCCCACTTTCTCTTGTAAAACGCTGTCCTCTTTCTCCTGAGAGTCAGAACACAATATCAGTGTAATTGGCCAGTAGTCATTGATACTGTACATACAGTGGAATCATAGTCACATATCATATAACATCCAATACCTTGCTGTTCTACATGTGAAAACCGGGTTTTCCTTCATATTATACAAAGCATCCTGATACCTGCATCTTAACATCCAAAGGAGTCCTTTTAAAAAAAATATTAAAGGTTCTTTGACTCAAAGTACAACAAACTATGGAAGAGAAACAAGCTCTCTCACTTTTGTACTTGCCAGCTGTACGTTTTAATGTCCTCCCAGTAGCAATTTCACCCCCTCCCGTCACCTCCTGGCACCCTTTCCCTCTCGCACCTTTCCGTATTCTACTGTATATGCCTAATCCCCCCTTGCCTACCTGTAGAAAGTTTGCATTAGTTGCGCGAGCGGCATCAAAGCGTTGCTCTCAGCTTGCAGCTGCCAAGCTCCCCCGTCCCCAGTTAGCAGGCATCCAGCTGTCAGGCTCAGAGAAGAGGAAGAGAGGGTGGAAATCTCTCACCAGCCATATGGTACCGAGTTCTGCCGGAGCCTCGCCGCTTCGTGGGCAAATGGCAAACTCATATATCTCATCAACACTCTTAATATCCAGGGCTAAGATGGAGAATATATGTTTTTTTCCAACCAATACTAGATAGTATATAGATAGTAGGTGACATGTGGTACAATATTGATGTGACCTTCTGCCCACACTGATGTGAGTGTGACTATTAGCATTGATAGGAGTAGGTATTACCGAGCATTATGTGTTTGATTAATTAGCATTCAAACTCCCTTGATATCTCCCTAGATCAGTAACATGTTTCACTTTATAGAACCCCTTCCGGAAGGCCCAGGCAGTGAGATTTGAGCGGGCCTAACCCCAGAGACATTGGGCTTTCTCATTTTTCTGTTAGCAGGATGCTACGCTTCCTCCGTTAATCCTTAAAGGCCTGTGCATCCAGGATCTCCTGCTGCAGTGTAAGTAACGCCTTATGCCACCGAAAGCCCCAGCGAATCGCAGGGAATGTTGGCGGTATTAGCATTACATTACCGCATAAAGCTCAAATACACTGTCACCCTCAGTGGTGACGAATCCCCCCCTGTTCTTTTGCAAACACCATTACGTTGCCCTGAGTGGAAGTTACACAATCTAATTGGGGGAGAGAGAGAGCTAGAGAGAGAGAGAGAGAGATAGCTATATATAGAGAGAGAGCTATAGAGAGAGAGAAAGAGAGAGAGCTATATATATATATATAGAGAGAGAGAGAGAGAAAAAGAGAGACAGCGAGATAGAAAGAGAGCTAGAGAGAGATAAAGAGATTTAGAGAGAGAGATAAAATAAGAGAGAGCGTGAGAGAGAGAGCTAGAGTGAGAATGATAAAGAGAGAGAGAGATGAAGAGCGAGAGAGAGAGCGCTAGAGAGAGAGATAAAGAAAGAGAGAGAGCTAGAGAGAGAGATAAAGAAAGAGAGAGAGAGAGAGAGCTGGAGAGAGAATGATAGAGAGATAAAGGGAGACCTAGATAAAGAAAGAGCTAGAGAGATAGAGAAAGAGAACGAGAGAGCAGCGCTAGAGAGGGTGAGCTATAGAGAGAGATAATGTGTCTGCTATGTGAGAAATAGAGAGATCAGGAGAAAAACAGGGAAAGAAGTGAAAAACACATCTTTTCTCAGCCCAACCTGAAGCAGTCGCCATTACAAGCGAGGCTAGAGGAGATGATATGGCGGCTGCAGTGTTTGGGGACGCGTAACGTTAATGGCCCCACTGGGTTTTTAATGAGTGTTGTGCCCCAAACAAAATGAGCTAATTAGTGTTATCATCCATATATCAGACCCTATACACACAGACACAAACACACACACACACACACACACACACACACACACACACCACACACACACACACACACACACACACACACACCACACACACACACACACACACAGATAGACAAAACCAATATGGTATGCTATGGTATGCTAAGATGGCTGATAATGTTTCTTTGAGCCATCCTGCTGTACCTACATTTAAACCCATGATTTAAGTATTTTCGATCAGTTGTCCACATTGCAGTGAGAATTAGGAAACTATATATATATATATATATATACAGTGCCTTTTGAAATTATTCAGACCCCTTGACTTTTTCCACATTTCGTTACGTTACAACCTTGTTCTAAAATGTATTAAATAAATACAAATCCTCATCAGTCTACACACAATACCCCATAATGACCAAGCAAATATTTACATACGTATTCAGACCCTTTGCTATGTGACTCAACATTGAGCTCAGGTGCATCCTGTTTCCATTGATCATCATTGAGATGTTTCTATGACTTGATTGGTCCACCTGTTGTAAATTCAATTGATTGGACATTATTTGGAAAGGCACACATCTGTCTATATATAGTCCCACTTTTGACAGTGCATATCAGAGTAAAAACCAAGCCATGAGGACAAAGGAATTGTCCGTGGAGCTCCGTGGCAGGATTGTGTCGAGGCACAGAAAAATGTCTGCAGCATTTAAGGTCCCCAAGAACACAGTCACCTCCATCATTCTTAAATGGAAGAAGTTTGGAATCACCAAGACTCTTCCTAGAGCTGGCTGCCCAGCCAAACTGAGGAATCGGGGGAGAAGGTCATTGTTCAAGGAGGTGACAAAGAGCCCGATGGTCACTCTGACAGAGCTCCAGAGTTCCTCTGTGGATTTGTGAGAACCTTCCAGAAGGACAACCATCTCTACAGCACTCCACCAATCAGGCCTTTATGGTATGCTTAGAAGGCCAGAAAGTTGCCTCTTAGAAGGTCGCCTCTTCACTGTTGACGTTGAGACTGGTGTTTTGCAGGTACTATTTAATGAAGCTGCCAGTTAAGTACTTGTGAGGCTTCTGTTTCTCAAACTAGACACTCTAGTGTACTTGTCCTCTTGCTCAGTTGTGCACCGGGGCCTCCCACACCTCTTTCTATTCTGGTTAGAGACAATTTGCGCTGTTCTGTGAAGGGAGAAGTACACAGCATTGTACGAGATCTTCAGTTTCTTGGCAATTTCTCACATGGAATAGCCTTCATTTCTCAGAACAAGAATAGACTGACAAGTTTCAGAAGGAAGGTCTTTGTTTCTGGCCATTTTGAGCCTGTAATCAAACCCACAAATGCGTATTCTCCAGATACTCAAGTAGTCGAAATAAGTTTTATTGCTTCTTTAATCAGAACAACAGTTTTCAGCTGTGCTAACATAACTAGAATGGGTTTTCTAATGATCATTTAGCTCATTTAACCCTTGTGTTGTCTTAAGGGTCAAAAAGGACCCGCCACTATGTTTAACAGCAGAGAAAACCCCCTAAGTTATATTTTTTCAACTTTAAATTTGATTGCTTTTCCTAGAGTGACCTCAACATTAGAAAAAGTGAAACATCACCTTCGTTCATATTTCCTTGAAAGCTGTACACCACCAGGGTACAAAGATTGTCTTAGGGTCATTTTTGACCGAGCAGTTATAAAATCATAAAATCATTTACACACCGCAAATACCCACACACACACAATGAGAAGTTGAGATTGTGTGTTACTGATTGAGCTCAGCCAGCAGCTCCTGAAGAGGAAGATCACCATGGTTGGCACAGTTAGAAAGAACCAACCTGAGCTCCCCCAGCACTCCTCTCAGCAAGGGGGAGAGAAGCCTTCTCATCAAAGTTTGCCTTCACCCCACCACCACTCTAGTTTCTTACCTCCCAAAAAGGAACAAGAATGTGTTCCTCCTGAGCACACAGCACAAAACGGCTGGGATCAGTGATCGTGAGGACAGGAAGCCAGCCGTCATCCTGAACTACAACCACAACAAAGGAGGTGTGGACAACCTGGACAAGGTGATTGGAACTTACAGCTGCAGGAGGATGACTGCCCGCTGGCCCCTGGTCATCTTCCATAACATCATTGATGTGTCCTCATGCAATGCCTTCATGATATGAAACAAGATCAACCCTACCTGGATGCCTGATAAGCGGAACAAGAGGAGGGTGTTCCTGGAGCAGCTGGGAAATGCATCCCACACATTCAAAGAAGGGTGCGCCTCCCCCGCACAGCAGCCTCTGCAGCGCTTGTGAAAGCTGTTCAGAGGGCTGAATCTTGTCCTGATCCACCTGAGGCTGCAGCTGGGGCAGGCAAGAGGAGGAGATGCCAATTCTGCACCCCAAAGAAGGACTGTAAAACAAATAATATGTGCTGCACATGTGAGAAATACATCTGCAAAGTCCATGCGCACACACTTGCATACTGTTCTACATGTGGTAATTAGAGTTGATTGATTTATGTTCTTCACATTTTTGTTTTGTATCTATTATCTTATTTTATTCTTATTTATTGTTGTTGTTTATACACTTTGTGGGTAGGGGCAATGGTTAAAAAAATGGGAGAAGACTAGTATTTTGTAGTTGAATTCCTCATTGTACAGTATAAAATAATATATCACTATGTTGCTAAAAATGTCCAAGACTTATTGTTTCCCTTCAATAAAATACATTTAAACTACTTACTGCACATTTCTGCTACTTTCTTAGGCTATACAAGTGCTATCTATTTCTAAAAAATTTATGTTTACACCTATGCAGTACCTTTAGCGATAATAATAATAATAATAAACCTCTACTTTAGTAAAGAAAACAATTATGACAGGTGTGTTGTAATAACAACGAGTGGTGTCCACTGATTAAATGCAGTCTTTCTGCATTGTGAAGAGGGAAAACCCAGATATTCACAAAGTTTGAGATGAATGACAGGTTATTTCTTCATGCAAATTAGATGTGGGGTTGAAAATTCAATTAAGATGCTTTATTTTAAGGGTTTAGTGAAGGCGGGTCATTTTTGACCCTTAGGACAAGGGGAGTATACCGAATGTTAAGACTACACAAGGGTTAAAATGAAAACTTGGATTAGCTAACACAACGTGCCATTGGAACACAGGAGGGATGGTTGCTGATAATGGGCCACTGTAATGCCTATGTAGATATTCCATAAAAAATCTGCCGTTTCCAGCTACAGTAGTCATATACAACATTAACAATGTCTGCACTGTATTTCTGATAAATTTGATGTTATTTTAATGGACAAAAATTTGCTTTTCTTTCAAAAACAAGGACATTTCTAAGTGATCACAAACTTTTGAACGGTAGTATATATATATATATATATATATATATATATATATATATATATATGACTTCTGTTGTGCTGGTATCATCAGCCACAATGTTCTCCTTCTATATCAGTCATACTGGAAAACACAACAATTGCTTAATTTCCCAGTGTATGTGGATGGACTAAAGATATATCTGTCTTGAGTTGTATTATCCTTTTTTCATAGTGCTTTTTCCTCTGAAGCCCGTGAAGCCGTGCCCTGTTTGTGAGYGGAGCGATTATGTCCACAGGTTTAWAAGCAGGATAACAATGCCACMAGCAACGTCGGGGAAACKAAAGGGTCYKCCGATWTCCTGGCATYTGGACTCAAYCCCTGTTACCTGCGTKTAAGCCTGTGTTTGTCMCGCCAMYGCTTCTCGTTGACCACRTAGACTGACCCCMACTTTATTSTTCTGSCRCTAAGCCTATTATAAAATCAATAAACAATCGTGTTTTTTTTTTGTTGTTGTTCTTGAAATCTTTTTTCCCCTCTGTATATCCTCTGCGATGGAGGGAAATGGGCCGCGCTCTCTCTGTAAACCTGTTGCTTTCTCTTCTCCTGCCTGCCAGAGCAGACTCAATTGAGTCTTTAACCAACTGGCCTCCATGTCAGAGTCATTATCCGATTGTGTCTATTCTACCAGTGAGCGTATGTGACCCTAGGATGACCCGAGGATCCATCGTTTTTCACTTAAAACAGTCATGGGGAAAACCTCTCTTATGACAGCCACTATCAGAGGAATAGCTCTTTACTTGAAAGGGAGATTCTGTACAGGGGGAAATGATTTCCAGACTTCCCCTGTATACTCTGATATTGGTGAACAGATTCTGAATTTTATTGGAAAGTTTCGAACTCTGAACAAATCACCAAATATTTAGTATTGATCCTTTCTTAGTAGCTTTTCAGTAGGTTTACAGCCGCTAATAGGCTGTTTACAGTAGTTTAACTTTCAACCCGCATGTTACAGATTGCTTTTTGATGCCTATGGCGTGATAGACATTTTTTAATTGTCACTTTCTGAAAATGTAATAATCCTCTCGATAAAAGTCAACAAACACTGACTTTGACAACTGATTTTTAAATTGAGCATAAGAATGGAGCAGCATTCCCAGATTTTGATTCTCACTGTCAGTTTAAACTAATGTGTCAAACACAGCGGTAGCGATGTCAATGTAAACCAATTTCATTCCACCAGCTTGAAAGAAGAATTTTGAAATGAAAATGTCTGTAACAAGTCTACATTAAAAAAAAATCCACCATTTTTTTCATTTCTCCCTTGTTGTTTTTCTTTTAGGTCTTCTTGGAGTGTTCATAATGATGGGTAATCATAAACAACTTAGGAGTTACTAATGAGAATGTGTTGTACTGTATGTTGGGTTCGTATGGGCCCTCTCCACAGCCGTACCAGTGTGGGCAGAAGAAACCGCTCTCTGTTCTGTGTTAGGTGTTCCTTTTTGCCAATTTGATCTTGTGCCTTTACAATAGATTAATTCCCCCCTTACCATACTGTGCATTAGACACTGGAACAGATTTCTCCAAGCTGTTGAATCCTCTGCTGTGGGTTCCCACTAGCCTCCAGATTGGCTGCCTCTCTTCGCTGAAGCCCTCATAGGTTATCCTAATTGGGAAGGCTCTGACCAGCAGGCCCTTGCCCAAAYGGTCCCCTGGACTGCGTTATGGGCCCCAGGGACCAGGGAGGGACACACAGGGGCCACTCACAGGGAGCTCCACCGTGACACTGAGTGGGCCGCTGGCTCCAGCCCTGGGAGAGGCAGGATGGTGCAGGCATGTGTTTCATCTCTCCCATCCAAAGCAGACGGAGGATTGTATCGTTGTCATTAATGTGTCACGCAACCCTGCTCAGTGTCTGCACTGTCAGAGCCTGCCTTAGCGACAATTACCGTGGAAACCCGCTTTTGATCTGCCTGGTTCGAAAGGTCTGTGTAGCGATTGGAGGCTGTTTCATTTTCCTCTCCTCCGCTCCGTCTCCATCTCCGTCTCCTTTACCCTCCCTCTATTCCTTTTGGAGCATGCTCAGTTTGTGTCCTCTGTTGGATACGGGTGTAGTGTGCTCATATTATGGTATTAGGTAATGAATGCTTCTTACCCTAGTTTGTCTGTTTAGATACTAGTTCCTGGGTAAGCAGTGACAACCCCTGGACAGCCCACCTCCTCAAGCCCTATTTACCTGGCCTCTGTCACTATGTCGTACTGCTCTGGAATCACAGAGAGAAAAGCACTCCTCTTGCTCTCTGTCTCTGTTTCTCTCACTATTCCCTTATTTCCACTGGGAGGAACATTGACCTCATTTGTAAGGACAATAACCCCCTTGACTTTGGGGATTAAGACATGAAACCTTTGTGGATTAATTAGGTTTGGAGCTGAATTCATTTTGTCGCTATGGAATGCAACCCAAAAAAGAAAGGAAAAAAGAGAAAGTGTGTGTGAGCTCTAGGTTGTGTTGTGTTTTTACTGTTTGCCCAGGTGGATACTAGTTGAACAATCTTACCGGCAATAGGCTACAGTGATTTGGAGCTGGAGTCAATGTAGTCGACTCTCGAGATCTCTACTTTGGCTTGTCACACACAACGAGCAGGAAGTAGCAGCTCTGACAATGCCGCAGGAGTCATATTGTCTCAGTTGTCTTGGTAACAAAGCAAAGTGTTTGTTTTTGTAAGATCTAGCACAATTGCAATTGAGACGCTTAACACCTATCGTTTTTTCTTAAGAGCATATGTTACTTGAGATTAACTTTCACGTGAAAAGAGCTGTTAGCAATGTTTGTTTACAAAATACCAAAGGTGTTTAATTCACTGAAGATGAAACAACATAAGCTCAGAACATTGCATTTTTTCTCTCTGTATATATTGAAACTGTGGTGTTGTTCAAGTCACACCTTTATAACGTGGTAGATCAAGATCAATATACGTTGTGTCCGCTCCCATAGTTCCAGGCTCTGTCTCAAAGTTTCCTCCAACACTCAGTGGACGCTGCTCTGCTCTGAACATCAGGCCTCGACCCTGTCTGAAGTGAGCTGTTCTCTCTGGAGACAGGACACAGGTTTAGCAAGGGCTTTTGGGGAAGCTCAATCCCCCCCTGTGTTCCTCCACCCCCCCCGCCCCCCCCTTAAGACACGGGGCTAAGTCGTGGCTGAGCCCCTTGTGGCGACGGATCGGCCAAATGCCACCTCTCCTGGCGTGGGTTGCAGGTGAGGTGTAATCGTGCTGGTGCAGCGCTCCTGTGGCCAGAATCAGGTATTTGCTATTAGACACAGAGATGAGGATTCAGAGGAGGACGTGAAATCCCTTTTGGTCCCACACTCTCTGGGTCTTTGAGCCCCGGCCTCACATTGCATACCTTTCTGCTCAACAACACAGGATCAGCCTTTTGTCCCGTTTATTTCATCTCTTGGAGAGAAATAAAGGGCGGTCTGAAAGTTGGGAGAGAAAAGTTTGGAGGACATTTCTGGATTATGTTCATGAGACACAAGCTGCTCACAGTATGAACATGGCACCCATTCAACGAGATCTATTTCCATAAAGATTATTTTTACATCATGAGAGTCATTACGCAGTTATTGTTGGATCGAAGTTGAGTTACCATAAGAAGTCTGGTTGAGTTAAGCTTTACCAAACACCAACTGGAAACACCTCCCATTTCCATTTGACCTGAAAACCAGCAATGCAGCCATCCGATAATGACCAGATGCCACCTATCTCGTTCAGCATTTCATCGCTACGTATCTGTCCTGCAGAGTTGACAAGTGTTGTGCTCTCCTTTGCCTCCCGCCTGTTTCCTTATCTGATGCTCCCTACTGCTCACCGTAGCGGTAAGCCTAACATCTGATGGCTTTCTGAAATCCAACGTGTTGGACAGGTGAGATGCTGTAGCGTGCGACACTTTTGAGATGCGTGTTAGCACCGTGTCACCGTTCTCCATCTGTAAGCTTTCTGCAGCGTCTATCTATACAAATTACTGTGCGTCTGTAAAAGTAACAGCCAATCATTTGAATTCCGACTTGTTTCGCCTGCTTTCGCTACAATTAATTGCTCAAATCTTAGCTATTTCAGAGGAAGCAGGAGTACTGTCTATTTATTTTATATCATGTTGTGATGTTATTCATTGGGATTTCAATGGTACATGTGTCTACTGTCAGACCGAGACAAATGGATACTTGGTTCAGAGACCATAGATATTCCTTACCCAGTATCCCCATATACCCCTTACTAAATGAAGTAGCAGCCATTGATTGCATTGTAAAATCACTCCCTCATTGTGGAGATGTTTTCTCTTTAACGGCATGCTGCGTGGGCTCTTGGAGGGGCTTTGCCTCAACAGACGGGCTCCCACTGCAGTGTGGGGCCAGGTCCAGACATTTTGATGCTTTTTGGGGTGCATCTCCGTCTCTCTGGAAACGAGCTCACAAGAACACACCATATTTTCCAGCATGGTGTTGGTGAGGCATCTAGCTGCTATCTCAATCAGTGTGTTTTTTGTGCTGTAGCCTGCTGCCTGACGGAAATAGCCCATAGATTGTGTTAGACCGTTGCCAGTGTCTAATTCTCTATGTAGCTATTTATCTCCTGTATGTATCACAGTCTGTTTATCTGACTTTAACAGACTGCCAATGGAGATTACCCAAATCTACAAATGAACACCTAAATGAATCCAGCCTAAATAGTAAAAAAAAAACACAAAAAAACTATTTCTTGAGATGAAAATGTCTGTTTCCTGTTTTGACTGTTTCCTCATACATTGTAATATAAAAACATGTCTTTACTGTAGTAATTAATACGATCCCACGGTCTTTCTTCATTAACTATAAATTGACTTGTTTTGTCTCGCATGCACTTGACGTATGGGTACATTGTAATATACAAACCAGTGGAGGCTGCTGCGGGGAGGACTCCTCATGATAATAGCCGGAACGGAACCAATGGAATGGCATCAAACATGGAAACCATGTGTTTGATACCGTTCCAATGATTCCGCTCCAGCCATTACCACGAGCCCGTCCTCCCCAATGAAGGTGCCACCAACCTCCGGTGACAAAGACATGTCTCTACTGTTTACGCCACAGTAGTAATTCATACTATGCCATACTATGCTATGTATTTCCATAGCCATTACTTGTGACAGAGCTGACCTATTCCTGTGGGAATCAGCCATGTCTTCACGGCCATCGTGCTATCTGTAGCTGTCACGGAATCAATCTGCAAACACCCCCGCACTCCCCTACCCCCTGAATTAAAGCCACATAACAGCGATCGATGGATCCCTCCTAACCATGTTAGATGTATTGTTTTAAAATACCGACGCCCAGACGGTGAATCGCTGTGCGCTTCTGTTTGTCTCTGTTTTAGAGATCAGGCTTCTTTACCTTCCCTCTCTCCATCCCTCTCTCTCAATCTGTTTGTTTTCAAAGCTCGGGGCAATTGGCCCAAATCCTAGGTATCACATATCTGACCATATTTCAAGCCGAAATTAAGCATGTAAAAACCTTTTCCCTTTAAAGGTCAGACATTAGTGCTGGTAAAAATTGATCTGTGGATTTATGAATTTAGCCCTGTGTTGGAGCTCCTTTGTAATGGAAGATTCAGCGGGGAAGCTTAACATTGCATTGTTTTGCTTTGACAACGCAGCCACCAGAGCCACTGCAGCTGTTCCCCCGCTCACAATGGCAGATTAATTAACACAATCATGTGCTTCTGGCTCCGGCTCAACATGCAGGTCTGCTCTGGGATAGATAGGTAAATCCTATACATGTGTTTCCAGACGGAGAATATTCTTATGAGGGGTTTCATAACTAGATATATTTGGTTTGTGACTGGTCAAACCCCAAGCAAGGGGCCTAACTAATTGGACTGAAGTATATCTGGGAAGTGTTTTCAAGTTCAGAAAAGGCACTTCCTCATTCCTTCTCAGGGCTGCCACGGCCATTAGGCGGCTGTTCTAATTAACATTCCGTAGGCCGACCCGTCTCCCTTTCTTAGTTAGTTCCCTGACATTTTAAACTGTCTATTATTCCGCCCGGCTTTCAGGTGCAATGCTGTGTAAATGGCAAGTCAAAAAATTATGTATCTTTTTCATACAGTTATCCATCAAGGACCGGTGAGGATCAGTCCTCGTGCTTAAATCATTACGGAATGCTGTGATCTTTCCCGGTTGATCATATCCCTTACACTCACTGTTCATGCTGTTACCGTACTTCATCTATTTCCACTTCTTCCTTTCTCTCTCTCTCCTCGTTTTGGTTTAACATGACCGCAGTTTTTCAATATTTGAACCGTGCTTCGTTTACTGTGTTATATAACGATCACTTAACAGTCAAGGTATAGGGCAAGGA
The DNA here is from genome assembly GCF_002910315.2 of Salvelinus sp. IW2-2015. NCBI lineage: Eukaryota > Metazoa > Chordata > Actinopteri > Salmoniformes > Salmonidae > Salvelinus > Salvelinus sp. IW2-2015. Next base: position 10,404,053 of record NC_036850.1, read on the forward strand.
AGAAATTAGGGCGTTGGCTCGGCAACAAAAACACTGAAGCAATATGTTCTTTCAGCCCAAGCATTCTCACGTTAATGAAATCCCTTATCATTTGAGGGAGGATGGGAAGGTAGGACAGGTGCAAAGAATTGTGTTAAGTTATCTTTTTCTCGACAGGAAAGAAAAAAAGAGACTGTCGAGGTAAAGCAACAAGTGTGGAGAGAGTTTGTCCTTACATTATCTTTGTTACCATTGGATCTTCATCTTCTATTTTTGCGTGATTTGTTTAGGGATTTTGACCCGAACTGTACGTGCATATGAGAGAGAAGAGAGAGAGAGAGAGAGAGGGAAGAGAAGAGAGAGAGAGAGAGGAGAGAGAGAGGAGAGAGAGGAGAGAGAGAGAAGAGGAAGGAGAGAGAGAGAGAGGAGAGAGAGGGAAGAGAAGAGAGAAAGGGGGGGGGGTGAGAGTAAGAGAGGGAGCGTGACAGTGGAGAGGAGGTTGTATCACATATTTGTGTCTGTTTAAGGGTAAGACGACACTCTCTGTGGCTAACATTTCAAGTATTACCTCATACAAGATGTCTGCCCTTTTCCCCTGTGCAGCTCACATGCAGATTAGAGCGGTAGCGGAGTAGCAGGGAGACCGTTTTAATGACGCTAATGCCGAGTGAGATCCTGGCTCCTATTAAGGAAGCTATCTGATTGAAACAGTGCATTGGACGCTGGAGGTTGGCCTGGCTCGTTTGATTTAGTACCATTTCCTCGGCTCGTGCACAGCAGTTAACGGCAGTCAATGTGCCAGAGGTCTCGCGAGTCATGGGATGTACCACCATCCAGGCCCAGAATGAGGGGGAGGAGGAGAGAGAAGAGGGCGAGAGGAGAGGGAGAGAATGTTTGGACTGTATAATACTGAAGCAGCCAGCCAACCAATCAGAGTTGCTGATGATGTCTGTAGTTCAGCCAGCCGGAGGTAACAGGTACAAGTTGAAGGCCAGGGAGTCGCCATGGTTTCCATATATCCTGCCACTTGCTCTGTTCAGAAGTGTTAACACTACTTTAATGCAGACAGTCATGGGCATGGTGTTTCTTTCCGTAATTAGGTTCCTACTGATACAGTATGCCTCGTTTCATTTGGTCATCAGAGAATCATAGTCAAAGTTCAGTATTACTTTGTGTCTAATATTTTTCCCATGAGTTGCATGAAACACATTTTAAGTGATAGCGTTCCCTGTTTAGAACTACCAGAGAGAGAGAGAGAGAGAGAGAGAGAGAGAGAGAGATAAGGAGAGGAGAGATGAGAGGAGAGAGATGAGAGAGAGGAGACGGTGAGAAAGAGAGAGAGAGAGAGAGAGAGAGAGAGAGAGAGAGAGAGAGAGAGAGAGACCTTACTCTGTGTACATGCTCGACCTTCTAGTCAAGAGCACTCCAGGCCTGAGTAGCGGCCTAATGGATCCAGTCAACTTTGAAAACCAAACTTGAGCACGCTTAGACATATCAAGCTAATGATCAATTATTAATATTCACAATCCTCGGCCTTGATGTCGCTGTATGGATATAGACGGCAAGCAATTATGTCATGGTCTTTGGGTTTTGTCTATCCCCACCCGACCGCCTGCTTCCTGTATGTGGAGGATTTATAAATATATAACAGATAGTTCTTAGTGAGAGGAGTTATACACTCTTATTGCCGATATAGAGATGCAGATTAATTTGTAATTAGTCTTGAAATGTTGAGCCTCTGTAGATAAAGGATTCAAACTTCCATTCTCCATTCCATAAATGCTGATCACTTAAAAAGAACAAATGCTCTGAGCTTGATAAAAAAAAATTTGCTTAAGCTTGAATTATTTGTTTGGCGACAAATACAGACACATATGTTTGAATGCCCTAGCAACACTAAGCGGGAGTAAATGAGTTTTAGAATAAACTGTTATTGTTTGCGTGTAGAAACTGTTCAGTGCATTAGAGCACTATAAGAGAATCCTAGTGTCTGGTTAAATGTCAGTTTGTTGGTACAACGCTAAGAGGAAGGCAGGGAGAGAAAGTTTCCACCCCGTCTCAGTTTAACAATGTGATTTCATTTTCAATATCCAACCATGGTGTACCGTTTCTTTTGGCCTTAGGTTCACATTCATTTGCTACAAATGTCAGATATCTCTCTCCGTAGAAGGAAAAATAGACAAATGGAATAAAGACATACGTTTTTTTTTGTGGAAATACCAGAATAGTTTTTAGTCGGATAAGGCGCGGGGGGGGGAGTCTATTAATAGTTGAGTCATCAGCGCTGCTGCAATGCTCTGAAATGGCAAATTGTTAGATCCCCAATGGTGATTATTACTCTCTGTCAATGACCTTCATAACAAATTAACATTCTGCCAGTGGAACAGAGCGTGCTCTTTAATAAGGGGTATGTGTGAGGCGTGGTATTGACTGTGCAAACTGGGTGGACTGGGTGCTATGGGACAAGTAGAGAAGGGGAGAGGACAGCCTGGGATTTGGTTCTGAGACACCACAAACTGAAGGAGGGAGGCAGGTTTTTAAATCATTTATTTCATCGGCATTGATCTCCTTTTTTTATTTACAGTGGAAGGAAATCTAATTTCAATTTGGTTCTTGCCTCCATAATGCAGGGCAATTATTAGTATTATCCTTATTAGTGGTGGTGTTTTGGCTGAGCTAGTCTAACCCTGAGGGACTGTTGGAGAGGAGGTAGAGCTGTGGGGAGGGCCACTGTTTTAATACCACTTTGCCAAAATCAGGCCTTTCTCTAATGTATTCTGACAGTATGGCTCACTCACGAGACACCCCGGTGTTTAGAGCAGCAGTATAAATCTTTTTATTTCATTTTCCGAGACACTGGACAAGTTCATATAAGAGGAAAATGGGAAACGTCCTTGGTCTCCGGATTTACGGCCACCCTAACAGTGGAGGGAGAGAGAGGGATAGTTTCAGTACAATTCAGAACAGCTTGAATTGAAGCACAGCACACTGAAATGCACCTCTCCTCTTTGGCCTTGTTAAGTGTGTTCATCACCTTTATGATAATATAGATCTTTAAGTGCACATTTATGTAATTGAGATATTGATCAGTATACATTCTCCCCTTGATAATTACTATTTTAATATGGGCTCTTAATGAGACTTTGTATTCATTTAAAATTTATGTAGAATAGCGGTTAATGGTTGTGATGCTTATATAACTCTGATGCTATATATATATCTCGCTATCTATATATCTATCTATATATATATATATATCTATCTATCTTTATATATATATATATATATATATATATACTACCGTTCAAAAGTTTGGGGTCACTTAGAAATGTCCTTGTTTTTTAAAGAAAATCAAATTTTTTGTCCATTAATATAACCGAAAATTGATCAGAAATACAGTGTAGACATTGTTAATGTTGTAAATGGCTAATGGAATGATTTTTAATGGAATATGTACAGAGGCCCATTATCAGCAACCATCACTCCTGTGTTCCAATGGCACGTTGTGTTAGCTAATCTAAGTTTATCATTTTACAAGGCTATTTGATCATTAGAAAACCCTTTTGCAATTATGTTAGCACAGCTGAAAACTGTTGTACTGATTAAAGAAGCAATAAAACTGGCCTTCTTTAGATTAGTTGAGTATCTGGAGCATCAGCATTTGTGAGTTCGATTACAGGCTCAAAATGGCCAGAAACAAAGAACTTTCTTCTGAAACTCGTCAGTCTATTCTTGTTCTGAGAAATGAAGGCTATTCCATGCGAGAAATTGCCAAGAAACTGAAGATCTCGTACAATGCTGTGTACTTCACCATCATTAAGTTTGCAGACGACACAACAGTGGTAGGCCTGATCACCGACAACGACGAGACAGCCTATAGGCAGGAGGTCAGAGACCTGGCCGGGTGGTGCCAGAATAACAACCTATCCCTCAACGTAACCAAGACTAAGGAGATGACTGTGGACTACTGGAAAAGGAACACCGAGCACGTCCCCATTCTCATCGACGGGGCTGTAGTGGAGCAGGTTGAGACCTTCAAATTCCTTGGTGTCCACATCAACAACAAACTAGAATGTTCCAAACACACCAAGACAGTCGTGAAGAGGGCACGACAAAGCCTATTCCCCCTCAGGAAACTAAAAAGATTTGGCATGGGTCCTGAGATCCTCAAAAGGTTCTACAGCTGCAACATCGAGAGCATCCTGACCGGTTGCATCACTGCCTGGTACGGCAATTGCTCGGCCTCCGACCGCAAGGCACTTCAGAGGGTAGTGCATACGGCCCAATACATCACTGGGGCAAAGCTGCCTGCCATCCAGGACCTCTACACCAGGCGGTGTCAGAGGAAGGCCCTAAAAATTGTCAAAGACCCCAGCCACCCCAGTCATAGACTATTCTCTCTACTACCGCATAGCAAGCGTTACCGGAGTGCCAAGTCTTGGACAAAAAGGCTTCTCAACAGTTTTTACCCCCAAGCCATAAGACTTCTGAACAGGTAACCAAATGGTTACCTGGACTATTTACAGTGTGCCTCCCCCACAACCCCTCTTTTACGCTGCTGCTGCTCTCTGTTTATCTTATATGCATAGTCACTTTAACTATACATCCATGTACATACTACCTCAATTGGCCCTACCAAACCAGTGCTCCCGCACATTGGCTAACCGGGCTATCTGCATTGTGTCCCACCACCCGCCAACCCCTCCTTTTACGCTACTGCTACTCTCTGTTCATCATATATGCATAGTCACTTTAACCATACCTACATACTACCTCAATCAGCCTGACTAACCGGTGTCTGTATATAGCCTTGCTACTCTTATTTTCAAATGTATTTTTACTGTTGTTTTATTTCTTTACTTACACACACACACACACACACACACACACACACACACACACACACACACACACACACACACACACACACACACACACACACACACACACACACACACACACACACACACACACACACACACACACACACACACGCACGCACGCACACACGCACACACACACACCTTTTTTTTTGCACTATTTGTTAGAGCCTGTAAGTAAGCATTTCACTGTAAGGTCTACACCTGTTGTATTTGGCGCATGTGACAAATAAACTTGGATTTGATTTGATTTGATTTGACTTCTCCCTTCACAAAACAGCGCAAACTGGCCATAACCAGAATAGACAGAGGAGTGGGAGGCCCCAGTGCACAACTGAGCAAGAGGACAAGTACATTAGATTGTCTAGTTTGAGAAACAGACGCCTCACAAGTCCTCAACTGGCAGCTTCATTAAATAGTAGTCGTTAAACACCAGTCTCAACGTCAACAGTGAAGAGGCGACTCCGAGATGCTGGCCTTCTAGGCAGAGTTGCAAAGACAAAGCCATATCTCAGACTGGCCAATAAAAATAAAAGATTAGATGGCCAAAAGAACACAGACACTGGACAGAGGAATATTGGAAAAAAGTGTTATGGACAGACAAATCTAAGTTTGAGGTGTTCGAATCACAAAGAAGAATATTTGTAAGATGCAGAAAAAATGAAAAGATGCCGGAGGAGTGCTTGACGCCATCTGTCAGGCATGGTGGAGGCAATGTGATGGTCTGTGGGTGCTTTGGTTGTGGTAAAGTGGGAGATTTGTACAGGGTAAAAGGGATCTTGAAGAAAGAAGGCAATCAATCCATTTTGCAACGCCATGCTATACCCTGTGGACGGCCCTTAATTGGAGCCAATTTCCTCCTACAACAGGACAATGACCCAATGTACAGCTTCAAACTATGCAATAACTATTTAAGGAAGAAGCAGTTGGCTGGTATTCTGTCGACAATGGAGCCAGCACAGTCACCGGAATTCAACCCTATTGAGCTGTTGTGTGAGCAGCTTGACCGAATGGTACGTAAGAAGTGCCCATCAAGCCAATCCAGCATGTGGGAGGTGCTTCAGGAAGCATGGGGTTAAATCGCTTCAGATTACCTCAACAAATTGACAACTAGAATGCCAAAGGTCTGCAAGACTGTAATTGCTGCAAATGGAGGATTCTTTGACGAAAGCAAAGTTTGAAGGATATAATTATTTTCTCATTTAAAAATCATTATTTATAACCTTGTCAACGTCTTGACTATATTTCCTGTTAATTTTGCAACTCATTTCATGTATTTTTTCATGGAAAACATTTCTACGTGACCCCAAACTTTTTAACGGTAGTGTATATGTATACTATACAGTGTATTCGGAAAGTATTCAGACCCCTTGACCTTTTGCACATTTTGTTACGTTACAGTCTTATTCTAAAATTGATTTTAAAAAATGAAAAAAAATGCTCATCACTCAACACACAATACCCCATAATGACAAAACAAAAACGTTTTTTTCCCCAAAAAATTCAAATGTATAAAAAAAATTATGAAATATAACATTTACAATAATATTCAGACCCTTTATTCAGTACTTTGTTGAAGCACCTTTGGCAGCGATTACAGCCTCGAGTCTTCTTGGGTATAACACTACAAGGTTGGCACACCTGTATTTAGGGAGTTTGTCACATTCTTCTCTGCAGATCCTCTAAAGCTCTGTCAGGTCAGATGGGGAGCGTTGTTGCACAGCTATTTTCAGGTCTCTCCAGAGATGTTCTACCGGGTTCAAGTCCGGGCTCTGGCTGGGCCACTCAAGGACATTCAGAGACTTGCCCTGAAGCCACTCCTGCGCTGTCTTGGCTGTGTGCTTAGGGTCGTTGTCCTGTTGGAAGGTGAACCTTCACCGCAGTCTGAAGTCCTGAGCGCTCTGGAGCATGTTTTCATCAAGGATCTCTATGTACTTTGCTCCATTTATCTTTCCCTTGATCCTGACTGTTCTTCCAGTTCCTGCCCCTGAAAAAAATCCCCACAGAATGAACCTGCCACCACCATGCATCACCGTAGGGATGGTGCCAGGTTTCCTCCAGACGTGACGCTTGGCATTCAGGCCAAAGAGTTCAATCTTGGTTTCATCAGACCAGAGAATCTTGTTTCTCATGGTCTAAGAGTCCTTTAGGTCCCTTTTAGCAAACTCGAAGTGGGCTGTCATCTGCCTTTTACTGAGGAGTAGCTTCCACTCTACCATAAAGTCCTGATTGGCGTACTGCAGAGATGGTTGTCCTTTTGGAAGTTTTTCCCATCTCCACAGAGGAACTCTGGAGCTCTGCCAAAGTGACCATTGGATTCTTGGTCACCTCCCTGACCAAGGCCCTTCTCCCCTGATTGTTTGGCTGGGCGGCCAGCTCTAGGAAGAGTCTTGTTGGTTCCAAACCTCTTCCATTTAAGAATGATGTAGGCTGCTGTGTTTTTGGGGACCTTCAATGTTGCAGAAATGTTTTGGTACCCTTCCCCAGAGCTGTGTCTCGAAACAATCCTGTCTCGGAGCTCTACTGACAATTCCTTCGACCTCATAGCTTTGTTTTTGCTCTGACATGAACTGTCAACTTTGGGACCTTATATAGACAGGTGTGTGCCTTTCCAAATTATGTCCAATCAATTGAATTTACCACAGGTGGACACCAATCAAGTTGTAAAAACATCTCAAGGATGATCAATGGAAAAAGGATGCACCTGAGCTCAATTTGGAGTCTCATAGCAAAGGGTCTGAATACTTATGTAAATAAGGTATTTCTGTTTTTATTTATAATGGTGGTGTTAAGCTCGCCGCAATTGGACTCTGGAGCAGTGGAAACGCGTTCTCTGGAGTGATGAATTACACTTCACCATCTGGACGAATCTGGGTTTGGCGGATGCCAGGAAAACGCTACCTGCCCGAATGCATAGTGCCAACTGTGAAGTTTGGTGGAGGAGGAATAATGGTCTGGGGCTGTTTTTCATGTTTCGGGCTAAGGACCTTAGTTCCAGTGAAGGGAAATCTTAACGCTACAGTATACGATGACATTCTAGACTGTTCTGTTCTTCCATCTTTGTGGCAACAGTTTGGGGAAGGCTCTTTCCTGTTTCAGCTTGACAATGCCCCCGTGCGCAAAGCGAGGTCCATACAGAAATGGCCTCCACAGAGCCCTGACCTCAACCCCATCAAACACCTTTGGGATGAATTGGAATTCTGAATGCAAGCCAGGCCTAATTGCCCAACATCAGTGCCCGACCTCACTAATGCTCTTGTGGCTGAACGCAAGCAAGTCCCCGCAGCAATGTTCCAACATCTAGTGGAAAGCCTTCCCAGAAGAGTGGAGGCTGTTCTATCTATCTTTTTATATATATAATATATATTATATATAATATAACTACTCGTTCAAAAGTTTGGGGCTCACTTAGAAATGTCCTTGTTTTTTAAAGAAAATCAAATTTTTTGTCCTAATATAACCGAAAATTGATCAGCAATACAGTGTAGACATTGTTAATGTTGTAAATGGCTAAATGGAATGATTTTTAATGGAATACTGTACAGAGGCCCATTATCAGCACCATTCACTCCTGTGTTCCAATTGGCACGTTGATGTGTAGCTAATCTAAGTTTTATCATTTTACAAGGCCTATTGATCATTTAGAAAACCCTTTTGCAATTTGTTAGCACAGCTGGAAAAACTGTTGTACTTGATTAAAAGAAGCAATAAAACTGGCCTTCTTTAGATTAGTTGAGTATCTGAGCATCAGCATTTGTGAGTTCGATTACAGGCTCAAAATGGCCAGAACAAGAACTTTCTTCTGACTCGTCAGTTTATTCTTGTTCTGAGAAATGAAGGCTATTCCATGCGAGAAATTGCCAAGAAACTGAAGATCTCGTACAATGCTGTGTACTTCAACATCATTAAGTTTTTGCAGACGACACAACAAGTGGTAGGCCTGAATCACCGACAACGACGAGACAGCCTATAGGCAGGAGGTCAGAGACCTGGCCGGGTGGTGCCAGAATAACAACCTATCCCTCAACGTAACCAAGACCTAAGGAGATGACTGTGGACTACTGGAAAAGGAACACCGAGCACGTCCCCATTCTCATCGCGGGGCTGTAGTGGAGCAGGTTGAGACCTTCAAATTCCTTGGTGTCCACATCAACAACAAACTAGAATGTTCCAAACACACCAAGCCAGTCGTGAAGAGGGCACGACAAGCCTATTCCCCCTCAGGAAACTAAAAAGATTTGGCATGGGTCCTGAGATCCTCAAAAGGTTCTACAGCTGCAAACATCGAGAGCATCCTGACCGGTTGCATCCAATGCCTGGTCCGGCATTGCTCGGCTCCCGACCGCAAGGCACTTCAGAGGGTAGTGCAATACGGCCCAATACTCACTGGGGCAAAGCTGCCTGCCATCCCAGGACCTCTACACCAGGCGGTGTCAGAGGGAAGGCCCTAAAAATTGGTCAAAGACCCAGCCACCCCAGTCATAGACTATCTCTCTACTACCCGCATAGCAAGCGTTACCGGAGTGCAAGTCTTGGACAAAAAGGCTTCTCAACAGTTTTTACCCAAGCCATAAGACTTCTGAACAGGTAACCAAATGGTTACCTGACTATTTACAGTTGTGCCTCCCCCACAACCCCTTTTTACCGCTGCTGCTGCTCTCTGTTTATCTTATTGCATAGTCACTTTAAACTATACATCCATGTCATACTACCTTCAATTGGCCTCTACCAACCAGTGCTCCCGCACATTGGCTAACCGCGCTATTGCATTGAGTGGTCCACCACCCGCCAACCCTCCTTTTACGCTACTGCTACTCTCTGTTCTCATATATGGCATAGTCACTTTAACATAACCTACATACTACCTCAATCAGCCTGACAAACCGGTGTCTGTATATAGCCTTGCTACTCTCTTTTTTCAAAATGTATTTTTACTGTTGTTTTATTTCTTTACTTACACACACACACACACACACACACACACACACCCCACACACACACACACACACACACACACACCACACAACACACACACACACACACACACACACACACACACACACACACACACACACACACACACACCACACCGCACGCACGCACACACGCACACAACACACCTTTTTTTTTTGCACTATTTGTTAGAGCCTGTAAGTAAGCATTTCACTGTAAGGTCTACACCTGTTGTATTTGGCGGCATGTGACAAATAAACTTGGATTTTGATTTGATTTGATTTGACTTCTCCCTTCACAAAACAGCGCAAACTGGCCATAAAACCAGAATAGACAGAGGAGTGGGAGGCCCAGTGCAGCAACTGAGCAGAGGACAAGTACATTAGATTGTCTAGTTTGAGAAACAGACGCCTCACAAGTCCTCACTGGCAGCTTCATTAAATAGTAGTCGTTAAACACCAGTCTCAACGTCAACGTGAAGAGGCGACTCCGCGAAATGCTGGCCTCTAGCAGAGTTGCAAAGACAAAGCCATATCTCAGACTGGCCAAATAAAAATAAAAGATTAGATGGCCAAAAGACACAGACACTGGACAGAGGAATATTGGAAAAAGTGTTATGACAGACAAATCTAAGTTTGAGGTGTTCGAATCACAAAGAAGAATATTTGGTAGATGCAGAAAAAATGAAAAGATGCCGGAGGAGTGCTTGACGCCATCTGTCAGGCAATGGTGGAGGCAATGTGCATGGTCTGTGGTGCCTTTGGTTGTGGTAAAGTGGGAGATTGGTACAGGGTAAAAGGGATCTTGAAGAAGAAGGCAATCAATCCATTTTGCAACGCCATGCTAAACCCTGTGGACGGAGAGAGAGAGAGAGAGACCTTACTCTGTGTACATGCTCGACCTTCTAGTCAAGAGCACTCCAGGCCTGAGTAGCGGCCTAATGGATCCAGTCAACTTTGAAAACCAAACTTGAGCACGCTTAGACATATCAAGCTAATGATCAATTATTAATATTCACAATCCTCGGCCTTGATGTCGCTGTATGGATATAGACGGCAAGCAATTATGTCATGGTCTTTGGGTTTTGTCTATCCCCACCCGACCGCCTGCTTCCTGTATGTGGAGGATTTATAAATATATAACAGATAGTTCTTAGTGAGAGGAGTTATACACTCTTATTGCCGATATAGAGATGCAGATTAATTTGTAATTAGTCTTGAAATGTTGAGCCTCTGTAGATAAAGGATTCAAACTTCCATTCTCCATTCCATAAATGCTGATCACTTAAAAAGAACAAATGCTCTGAGCTTGATAAAAAAAAATTTGCTTAAGCTTGAATTATTTGTTTGGCGACAAATACAGACACATATGTTTGAATGCCCTAGCAACACTAAGCGGGAGTAAATGAGTTTTAGAATAAACTGTTATTGTTTGCGTGTAGAAACTGTTCAGTGCATTAGAGCACTATAAGAGAATCCTAGTGTCTGGTTAAATGTCAGTTTGTTGGTACAACGCTAAGAGGAAGGCAGGGAGAGAAAGTTTCCACCCCGTCTCAGTTTAACAATGTGATTTCATTTTCAATATCCAACCATGGTGTACCGTTTCTTTTGGCCTTAGGTTCACATTCATTTGCTACAAATGTCAGATATCTCTCTCCGTAGAAGGAAAAATAGACAAATGGAATAAAGACATACGTTTTTTTTTGTGGAAATACCAGAATAGTTTTTAGTCGGATAAGGCGCGGGGGGGGGAGTCTATTAATAGTTGAGTCATCAGCGCTGCTGCAATGCTCTGAAATGGCAAATTGTTAGATCCCCAATGGTGATTATTACTCTCTGTCAATGACCTTCATAACAAATTAACATTCTGCCAGTGGAACAGAGCGTGCTCTTTAATAAGGGGTATGTGTGAGGCGTGGTATTGACTGTGCAAACTGGGTGGACTGGGTGCTATGGGACAAGTAGAGAAGGGGAGAGGACAGCCTGGGATTTGGTTCTGAGACACCACAAACTGAAGGAGGGAGGCAGGTTTTTAAATCATTTATTTCATCGGCATTGATCTCCTTTTTTTATTTACAGTGGAAGGAAATCTAATTTCAATTTGGTTCTTGCCTCCATAATGCAGGGCAATTATTAGTATTATCCTTATTAGTGGTGGTGTTTTGGCTGAGCTAGTCTAACCCTGAGGGACTGTTGGAGAGGAGGTAGAGCTGTGGGGAGGGCCACTGTTTTAATACCACTTTGCCAAAATCAGGACTTTCTCTAATGTATTCTGATAGTATGGCTCACTCACGAGACACACCGGTGTTTGGAGCAGCAGTATAAATCTTTTTATTTCATTTTCCGAGACACTGGACAAGTTCATATAAGAGGAAAATGGGAAACGTCCTTGGTCTCCGGATTTACGGGCACCCTGACTGTGGAGGGAGAGAGAGAGGGAGAGAGAAAGGAGAGAGAAGAGAGAGGGAGGGATAGTTTCAGTACAATTCGGAACAGCTTGAATTGAAGCACAGCACACTGAAATGCACCTCTCCTCTGTGGCCTTGTTAAGTGTGTTCATCACCTTTATGATAATATATATCTTTAAGTGCACATTTATGTAATTGAGGTATTGATCAGTATACATTCTCCCCTTGATAATGACTATTTTATTATGGGTTCTTAATGAGACTTTGGATTAATTTTAAACTGATGTTTGAATAGCGGTTAATGGTTGTGATGCATATATAACTCTGATGCTATTTATATATATATATATATAGTATATATATATATACTATATATATATACAGTTGAAGTCGGAGGTTTACATACACTTAGGTTGGAGTCATTAAAACTCGTTTTACCACTCCACAAATCCACAAACCACTCCACAAATTTCTTGTTAACAAGCTATAGTTTTGGGAAGTCGGTTAGGACATCTACTTTGTGCATGACACAGGTAATTTTTCCAACAATTGTTTACAGACCGATTATTTCACTTATAATTCACTGTATCACAATTCCAGTGGGTCAGAAGTTTACATACACTAAGTTGACTGTGCCTTTAAACAGCTTGGAAAATTCCAGAAAATGATGTCATGGCTTTAGAAGCATCTGATAGGCTAATTGACATCATTTGAGTAAATTGGAGGTGTGCCTGTGGATGTATTTCAAGGCCTACCTTCAAACTTAGTGTCTCTTTGCTTGACATCATGGGAAAATCAAAAGAAATCAGCCATGAMCTCAGAAACAAAAATGTAGWCCTCCACAAGTCTGGTTCATCCTTGGGAGCAATTTCCAAACTCCTGAAGGTACCACGTTCAGCTGTACAAACAATAGTACGCAAGTATAAACACCATGGGACCACGCAACCGTCTTACCGCTCAGGAAGGAGACGCGTTCTGTCTCCTAGAGTTGAACGTACTTTGGTGCGAGAAGTGCAAATCAATCCAAGAACAACAGCAAAGAACCTTGTGAAGATGGTACAAATWTTTCTATAACCACAGTAAAACGAGTCCTATATCGACATAACCTGAAAGGTCGCTCAGCAAGGAAGAAGCCACTGTTCCAAAACCGCCATAAAAAAGCCAGACTACAGTTTGCAACTGGATATGGGGACGAAGATTGTACTTTTTGGAGAAATGTCCTCTGATCTGATGAAACAAAAATAGAACTGTTTGGCCATAATGACCATCGTTATGTTTGGAGGACAAAGGGGGAGGCTTGCAAGCCAAAGAACATCATCCCAACCATGAAGCACAGGGGTGGCAGCATCATGGGTGCTTTGCTGCATGAGGGACTGGTGCACTTCACAAAATAGATGGCATCATGAGGGRGGAAAATTATGTGGATATATTGAAGCAACATCTCAAGACATCAGTCAGGAAGTTAAAGCTTGGTCACAAATGGGTCTTCCAAATGGACAACGACCCCAAGCATACTTTCAAAGTTGTGGCAAAATGGCTTAAGGACAACAAAGTCAAGGTATTGGAGTGGCCATCACAAAGCCCTGACCTCAATCCTCAATCCAAAATTTGTGGGCAGAACTGAAAAAGTGTGTGCGAGCAATGAGGCCTACAAACCTGACTCAGTTACACAGCTCTGTCAGGAGGAAAGGCACAAAATTCACTCAACTTGTTGTGGGAAGCATGTGGAAGGCTACCTGAAACAATTGACCCAAGTTTAACAATTTTAAGGTAATGCTACCAAATACTAATTGAGTGTATGTAACCCACTGGGAATGTGATGAAAGAAATAAAAGCTGAAATAATTCATTCTCTCAACTATTATTCAACTGTATATACAGTACACTATACAGTGCATTCGAAAAGTATTCAGAACGCTTTACTATTTCCACGTTTCGTTACGTTACATTCTTATTCTAAAATGTATGAAACTGCCACCACCATGCATCACTGTAGGGATGGTTCTAGGTTTCCTCCAGACGTGACACTTGGCATTCAAGCCAAAGAGTTCAATCTTGGTTTCTTCAGACCAAAGAATGTTATTTTTCATGGTCTGAGAGACCTTTCGGTGCCTTTTGGCAAACTCCAAGTGGGCTGTCATCTGCTTTTTACTGAAGAGTAGCTTCCGTCTGGCCATTTTACCATAAAGGCCTGATTGGTGGAGTGCTGCAGAGATGGCTGTCCTTCTGGAAGGTTTTCCCATCTCCACAGAGGAACCTTAGGTGCTCTGTGCCTCGACACAATCCTGTCTCGGAGCTCTACGGACAGTTCCTTCGACCTCATGGCTTTGTTTTTACTCTGACATGCACTGTCAACTGTGGGACCTTATATAGACAGGTGTGTGCCTTTCCAAATCATGTCCAATCAATTGAATTTACCACAGGTGGACTTGTAGAAACATCTCAAGGATGATCAATTGAAACAGGATGCACCTGAGCTCAATTTCGAGTCTCATAGCAAAGAGTCTGTACAGTGTAAATAAGATATTTCTGTGTTTTATTTATAATGGTGGTGTAAAGCTCGCCGCCATTGGACTCTGGAGCAGTGGAAACACATTCTCTGGAGTGATGAATTACTCTTTACCTTATGGCAGTCCAATAGACGAATCTGGGTTTGGCGGATGCCAGGAAAACGCTACCTGCCCGAATGCATAGTGCCAACTGTAAAGCTTGGTGGAGGAGGAATAATTGTCTTGGGGTGTTTTTCATGGTTTGGGCTAGGCCCCTTAGTTCCAGTGAAGGGAAATATTAACGCTACAACATTCTAGATGATTCTGTGCTTACATCTTTGTGGCAACAGTTTGGGGAAGGCCCTTTCCTGTTTCAACATGACAATGCCCCSGTGCACAAAGCGAGGTCCATACAGAAATGGCCTGCACAGAGCCCTGACCTCAACCCCATCGAATGCTTTTGGGATGAATTGGAACGCTGACTTCAAGCCAGTCCTAATCGCCAAGCATCAGTGCCCGACCTCACTAATGCTCTTGCGGCTGAATGGAGGCAAGTCCCCGCAGCAATGTTCCAACATCTAGTGGAAAGCTTTCCCAGCAGCAAAGGGGGGGACCAACTCCATATTAATGCCCATGATTTTGGAATGAGTGGTCATGTAGTGTCTGTATATATATATATATATATATATACACACTGTACCTGGTGGTAGAGAGCCTTGAATGTGGATCTGTAACTCCAGTTTATGATTGCCCATTGTGCTTGTTGTTGATTTGGTGTGTTGGAAAATGAATAGGAAATCAATGATAGCAGACAATGATTTTTTTCCTCTTTAAAGGTACAGTGCATGCATGCAGCGTTGACACAGTGGACTGTAAAGACGGTATATGTTGTCTTCCTGGAACACGTGCTGTATTACCAAGTGGTTTTGTTTACCATGATTGTAGGATAGCAGTTCTCGTAGTACATGCTATGTTTCCTTTATACAGGGACACATGAGTTATCAGTTCATCAGTACTGGATATGCTCTCTTATCTCCTGGCCTCTCTTCCTCACTCACCTTATCGCCCCCCCTCCACTCCTCCTGTTCATCCTCCTCCAGTCTGGATCCATAGAAAGCAACACCTACTCAGCCTTCACTAATGATAACTACTCACTTCCTGCCAAACAGTGTGCATGATGAATATTTACCCTGATTAATACCCTTCCCCCAACCCTCCTTCTGGCCTTTGTGTCCTAAAAGACGCCCACCTCAGTAAGTCCCTTCAGCCCAGTCAAATGCCCCCGTCCTCCCTTGCTCCCCTCATGCAAACGGACAGACAGCAGCGTCCGGGTGGACGTCTCCGTCCCACTCCAACCCTCTGTCCTGCCATCGCTCCCTGGAGCTGTGATCATCCTGCAGAATGATAACGTTAGTGAGACCTCAATGCTTCTTTAGCTGTGTCTGGGTGTTTTTTCAATGCTCTTTGATGCCTGAAACAGACTTGAGAAGAGAAAACAAAGATGGGCCCGTGCCAGGGAGAAACTTATGGCACCAAGCCTGTTCCCCTAGCTCGGCAGAGGCATAGCCTTTTACAGAGGGAGAGATGCACCTTCTGTCACTGGTAGAGGAGGAGGCAGGGAGAGGGGGARAGAAGGAGGGAGGGGAGAGCAGAGGGGACGTCCACTGTCGAATGCATCCTAAACCGCTAGCTTAGCCATCCTCCAAAATGATACCATGATATGAAACATTTTTGATATAAAGAGGTTTAGTGTACAGTATATGTCTGATAATGTWTTCTRTTGAATCTCTTGYGTGGGCCRGTCCTATAGTTTATKAATGAGATGAATGATTCCTTATGGAGCKCCACATKATTTKATGKGTTGWAGTTCAATAAGSCTGTACAGGTATGGTMTTTGGCATCAGGGAGTTCTGACTCCAGYTTCATTYMRRRGRAWWAWYCMWWAAAWWWKKRAAWTWAAMMRRAAAWTGWWTTAAMMWWAWTTYCCCYWMCYYYTYMWYMRWYMAAAAAAAAAARRMKRMCRAAYAARYRARYRAATRWRTGYKWSMWWMMAWWYWAKWWAKGWMTSYYYYSYCTKCMKYMRGCAGRMARARRAMSRYYYWTCYTYCYYYYTYTTTYTWWYAYMARWYYWAYTKWRRYSAGWMCWRWKMWAWWWAAWWKWWWKKKWTKWGWWTMKCWKCKSYRCRGSWSMRKKKYWKKTKYRWKGSRAGGSRWGGCATGTTCATTMATTTYCAGCGATGATAAGTACAGTGCGCCATAAACACAGAGTCCAAAACCCAGCTCCCTGATAAATGAATGCACAGATTGTTAATGTACCATTGTATGGCTCAGCCTCGGGGAGCTTAAGAAAAAAGAAAAAAAAATCCTGCCAAATCGGAGCTAGCTTGAGGTGGGGCTTCCCTTTCAAGGTCCAGATTACACACGATGGAGCTTTAAAATTGCTTTATTTTCCCYTTACACATAGGGTCCGGGATTATATAGACAACGCATCCCCCACTGGGCTGCACTACCATGTGCTCTGTAATTTGATTTTTTTTCAGACTGGTATTTACTGTCGACGCGGGTACTGGTACTAGTACACTGCTGGTCTGTGAGGAGAGACTAGGCTGAGAGCAGCATTTGGTGTTGAAGTGTCTATTTGGCCTTGTGTGCCGTACCCCAGAATGAAGCTGTTCAAATAATTTGGTGAACAGTAGATTTAATCCGCAGTGTTTTTCCACAAATTGTTATTATCATAATCATGATTTCATATCTGGTTTAATCTCTCTCGTCAGTCTGTGTGGACTTTGCTGGCTCATATACAGTGCATGTGTGCACATGAGCAACTCACTGCCAAGGCAAAGCCTAATCGTTAATATACTAATCAAATCACTGCTATTTATGTTATATTGACAATGGAAGTAAGACAGAATGATTTCTGTTAATATATAAATGAAGGGTTCGGTCATGGCGCTGCTTGGAGCAAGAAAACATGTACCCGGCTGCCGACAWAGACAAAAGCAGCCCAAAATAGTTGTTTTTCAGTAGCTGTGAAAATGTTTTATWAGGGGACTGCTGAACACCTGCCTTAAAATGTCGTTTCAACATCTCCCGAATGCCATTTTGCTTAATTGACTTGGAAATGGCCCAAATGTATTGCTGAWTKCGGTCTAATTAATATTAATAATAAATGCCATTATTARCATCAAAGAACATCTGGTGCCCCTGTTTACCCGCGTGCCTTATATGTAGCACATTTTGCGGCTGTTTCATCTCACAAACATCACGAGGTAAACACTTTCTGGATTTCTTATTAATTGTGTTTTATTTCATTTTGTTACACAGGGTCACCGATAGCACCCTCTGCCCAAGTGTTAGTGGGTTCATCTCGTGTGCCTGTGGTCTTTTCCTGGTCTGAAGCTGGTTGCTGTGATACCTTAGAGGGTTCTGGGTCCCTGGTGTAAAAAAGTGCTTTCACTAGCATCTGCATAGTGGTCTGCGTTAGGAGTTTTGTGCCCATAAATCACACACTAAATAACTTTAATCTAAAATTTCATTAAGTAGTCCTTGTCAGGTAGTAAAAGCAGGGATAATGCAGTGGTGTTTAATGATAATTGGTGTTTGGTTAATAAATTCTGCGAGTTCAGATTACTTTCTAGCAGTGGCTAGAATGCTAGCCTCAGCAGTGTAACTAAACCTCAAATTGATTAACTCGCATGAACCAGCCGTTCACAAAGATGGCACCCGTCCAAATAAAAAAAGAGAACAGAGCATCAGCCGGATGGTGTTGTGTTGCTCCGGCGTAAGGAAATCAACTCCCCCGGGGCGCATTTTGAAAAGCCTAATGCCTTTCAAATGATGTCATCACATTTTACTTGCTCTCTCTTTTTTTTTTGAAATCCACACGTTTCCTTACCATTTTTTTCTCGGCATGACAGTAGTTACATAGAGGGAGAGGGCACTGGCTTTGACAGAACACGTGATGCATTAGAATAATGGAGAGAGAGGGAGACATCTTGTGTTTTTATGACACAATTGGATCTTTTTTTTTTTGTGTGAAAGTGATATCACTGTAATCAAAACCACAGAACAATTTAGCCTGGAAGTGTGATTGAAAGAGCACCATTAAGGAAGAGGCCTTTTCCCCTCAGTTATTTCTTTGTTGTTGTTGTCTTCTCCATTAATGGGAACAGGGTGTGGTCTGTCTGGAGGGGCTGTCTCAGAGGACAGACACGCATACGCGCACACACACACACACACACACACACACACACACACACACACACACACACACACACACACACACA
>NC_036850.1:10423060-10458695 GCF_002910315.2 Salvelinus sp. IW2-2015
TGTTTAATGATAATTGGTGTTTGGTTAATAAATTCGACGAGTTCAGATTACTTTCTAGCGGTGGCTAGAATGCTAGCCTCAGCAGTGTAACTAAACCTCAAATTGATTAACTCGCATGAACCAGCCGTTCACAAAGATGGCACCCGTCCAACAAAAAAAAGAGAACAGAGCATCAGCCGGATGGTGTTGTGTTGCTCTGGCGTAAGGAAATCAACTCCCCCCGGGGCGCATTTTGAAAAGCCTAATGCCTTTCAAATGATGTCATCACATTTTACTTGCTCTCTCTTTTTTTTCCTTTTTTTATCCACGCGTTTCCTTACCGTTGACAGTAGTTACATAGAGGGAGAGGGCACTGGCTTTGACAGCACACAAGATGCATTAGAATAATGGAGAGAGAGGGAGACATCTTGTGTTTTTATGACACTATTTTTTTATTCTCTTTTTTTTGTTGTATGAAAGTGATATCGCTGTAATCAAAACCACAGAACAATTTAGCCTGGAAGTGTGATTGAAAGAGCACCATTAAGGAAGAGGCCTTTTCCCTTCAGTTATTTCTTTGTTGTTGTTGCTTTCTCCATTAATGGGAACAGGGTGTGGTCCGTCTGGAGGGGCTGCCTCAGAGTACAGACACGCGCGCACACGCACACACACACACGCACACGCACACACACACACACACACACACAAACACAAACACAAACAGGTACGGGTGTTTATTGTCACTAGCAGAGCTCCTGGTGTCAGAGCTGTAGTGCAGCAGACAGCAGCCAGAATGACTGATACTCATCCTCCTCCCAGATGGCCTGTACAACTCTGCTCCAATCTGATCTCAGCCCTTTGTTCTGTTATGTTCCATTACGTTTGGATGAGCCCAATAAAATCAGAGCTGGTCTCAAATCAGAAAGCCTGAATTATATATGCATGTGTGTGATATTATTCCACTGCAACAGAGCCTGGATGTGTCAGTTTGTATATAACTGGAAAAGCAGTGCTTGGCGGAAAAGAGAACAACGTATTTATTGATAATGCAGATTAGATTAGCTAAGGAAAATAACAAGCTACAACATTGCAGTTTGCTGTGTGTAGTAAGGTACGTACAGTAGTATTAAGGATGTTTCATTCAATTGTGTCATTTTATTTATTAGCTTAACGTGCTTGTTAAATCAATAGTAATTGTAGAAATGACATTGATCACTAAGAAATGACAACAGTGAAAGCATCTGACCATATCCCTGTAAGGCTTTTCGCTCCCCTCTGGGTAATATTAACTTGAACTAAGCCAACTTAAAGCACTAAACATGTATAGCACTAGCTGTGGCCTAACAGTACACTAACAGTGTGTGCACTGTAGCCGTCTCTGAGAGATAGCATTGAGAGTTATGGTTGCAAGATTTAACAGGGTTATATATGAAGCCAATGGCTTGCTTGTGACAATCATTTTATTGTTGTTTCTCTTGCAGATTTTTCCTTTGCATAAAAAGGAGCAAAGCAATGGAAAATCAATACATGGAGAATAGTTATAGGGGGCGAGTTATCGAGAATCTCTCTGTCCCAGACTCGCTCCTCTGGAAGACCACGTGTAATGTATGAGGTGACCTTCAAATGTCATAAATGTGTTGTGCAATAAACTGTCAATATTTGTGGTTATACGGCGCAGGATGACTTTTACAGTAATTGGAACAGCCCTATTAAAAGCTTGGGATCAGTCAGCTGATTAAGGACAACCACGCTGGACGCCTATCGCCTGGGACTCTCTCTCTCTCTCTCTCTCTCTCTCTATCTCTATCTCTCTCTCGTCCATACACTACATGAACAGATACATTGAAGTTTTGGTGTGTGATTGTGTGTGCTTGAGTATTTGTTTGCGTGCGAGTACATAGCGATTGGAACATTCATTATTGAAGGACTGTTAAATGCTGGCAGAGCAGCCTCACCCTGGTACAGGATCACTATTAACCCTGCCACACAGAGGGCCGGAGGATGAGGCTGGCCATAAGCTGTGTTTTTAGGGGTTTAATTCAACTCCATCTGGGGTGGACAGGTGGAGCTGTATTTGCTACACGAGAAGAGGAAACATTGCCAAGAGGGGATATGTCAAGTGGTGTAAAATGTGTTTGTGGAGAATTTGATTACAGTACGATATGTGTACAGATGTAGGATCTCAAGGCTCTGCACACATCGTGCCGAATGGGGATCTAGCGTTCGTCTGACGTTCGTCTGTGCACTGTGCTTTAGGGACCCGCTGCTGGAGACTTCTGACTGGGGGCATTTGTCACGTGATTCTACATGTACAATCGGTGTGCAAATTACGCTCCGAGGTGCTAGGTCCTCTCGACCAGCAAACGCTATTGCTGTTTCTGAGCCCTTAATTTGAGCCAGTTTCCTACAGCAGGAAAATAATCCTGCAGCAACAGGAAATATAAACTATTATGTGGATTATAATTAATGCACATTTTTGAAGCAGTTGATACATTTTTCATAAGGGAAAAGTGGAAACGACAAACTTTAGAAGCCTTTTTTTAAACCTCAATACACTACAGGTTTAAAAGTTCCTGTGCTGCGGGAAAGTTCTCCTGCAACAAGGTGATCAAATGAAGATCCTACATCTGTATATGTACTGCAGACATGTTGGGAGTATTGATTAAAAAAGCCTTGTGTCTATGCATTGGCTCGGAGAGGGTGGGTTTGGAAAGGTCACACGCGGATCAGAATTGGGTGTACAGTATGAACGTGGCCGTGGTTATTACAGGTAAGGCTATGTAAACTGTTCAACACTGTATGCCTGTTGCCTTGGGGGGTCACATCCACATAAATACAATAGTACACTGTACGTTGGCAGTGTGGGTGTAGAATCATGTGATTAGTGCCATGTAGGAAGACTTGCTGACTTCAGTCTTGCTTTTCTTGAAACCTTATTTGACTCTTAAAGAGGGTGGAATGGGGTGGGGAAGAAAATAAAAGATTTGGCTACTGGAAGAAATGCTTTTGATTGTGTGGCATGGTTGCCTTAGTGGGCTGCTCCGTTTCAGATGCTCTCTCTCCCCACACGCATACCATGTCATGTGCCGGACTCGAGAAAAAAAACAAAAAAAACACAAGCAGCAGATGTGGACCAGAGATTGCTTCTGGGGGGGGTGATGGGGTGGAGCCATAAACAGAATACTTTATCATACTGTGAACTGGTACTTCTTCCTGCTTACCCATGATGCAACAGGGTATGTGGTTAACAAGGTTGTTATGTTGGCATTGGGCTCTGGCGTTCACTCCACCTCATCGGTCATTCTGCTCGACTAGAGTGTAGCTTTCACACCCCATCAGAGCTTGCAAGGACGTCTTGAGAAACCGTCTACACTGTTAGCTGGACATGCAATGAGGTCATGACCCATATAAACGTGTGAGATAACATCCTCACCTTATGGTTGTGCTGCCGTCAACTCTTTTCAAATCTATTTCAGTTCCTCCTGAGATTCGGGTGATTATGTGGAGAGCGGTTGTTGGTCTCCACACGTCTSTGCGGTATTAGTGGCAGTTCAAGCAGGGGCGGGGTCACTCTTATCGCCCTTCTCGTATCTCTGACAGAAGCGACGCTACCTGTCAAACTCGGGGCGCTGCGGAGACGCGTTAGCCCAATGCTGACAGAGCCCTTTCTTTTTTTGTATTGTTCATTTCAACACAATCCGCCATATGCTACCAGAAGATGATGATAGCGGGGATAAAACATTACGACGGGAGCGGGAGAGTGTGGAGGGGGTCGGCCCGGTGTTTCTAAAGGAGCCTGAAAGCTTATGAACTGTCAGCGTTCTGTCAGCTTGAAACGGGGGGGGGGGGGGGGGGGGGGTAGCGGCAAAACGTGAACCCATTGATGTGTTTTACTTTGTGTGGTGTTAGCAGATTTGGATGGAACAGGAGGACAAAGCAAAAGTAAAAGTGTGTTTTCTGACATGGTGACGGTTTGAGGTGACACTCACCACCGTGTGTGTCTGTCTGTGTGTGTCTCTCTTGTTGCTCCAGATGTCGGGGATGACCTGGGGAAGACAGCGGGGAGTGTTCAGCAGGCCCCATCCCAGCACAGGGACAGGAGCTTGGGCTCGGCCATCAAGGACTGCCCCTACTGTGGGAAGACCTTCCGCACCTCTCATCACCTCAAGGTCCACCTGAGGATACACACAGGTCAGTGGAGTGAGTTCCTCTTGGATATTACTGCTATCACCGGTTTCCCCTTCTGCCACCGCTCTCTGCCTACAACTCGAGTCAACACCATTTGGCCATGTTCAATACCATTGGCGGGAAAAGTTATTCGAAGCACACAGCTGTTTCCTGGAAATGTGCTGTAATCAATGGGACAATGGCATTCAGTGGTTTGCTTTAGCTACTGGTCTAATCTTATCCATATGTAGGTGTCAAAATATATCTCTACCTGGATAACCTTCCGTGTTAGCTGCTGGGAGGTGGAGGTGGTCCCATTGAGAGTAATGAGGTGGATACTGTGTCGACTGACCAGAGCCAGAGCAGACTGTTATACTGTACCCCACTACACTACACTGCAAGGTAGACATGTCCCAGTAAATATCCGGGCCATTCTAAGGTCACCTTAGATCAAGGACGTCGGCTCTGCGTATTGTCCAAACAGGCTAATCTGACATGCTATGTGCTATACGTTACAGCGTGTTTCTACACTATGTTTCTGCATTGTGTGTGTTTTTGCGTACCTTGTAGCTTTGGAGTACTGCTTGGAATGTAGCTTCGAGTACTGTACTGGACCGCCTGTGAAAATCCGTGGCATAATGTTATGAGTCAGCCCATATCAGACACAAAAGAGCATGACCCTAGAAACGAGTATTTAGCATTTCTTCAGAGCCGTGCTCTAATTACTTGGCTGAGGGGAGAGCTTGAGTGTACAGTGACAGTCTACTACACCATGCTACAATACCTCTTCAGTCTGCATTGCTTTCTCTCTTTCTCAGATTAGGCCTGGGAATGACAAAGTACATCCCGTATACTCATGGCGATCTCTGAGTTTTTAGGACTACATTTCTTATCAGCCTCTGTTCTTATTCTACACGTAGCTGTGAATGCTCTCGGATAGAGCGCCTGATGTCCTGACCTCTGTATCTGAAGACACCATTTTACAGTCCCCCCCCCTCCAAAAAAAATGTGCCAGTAAAGGCATGACGCAAGCTTTCAGAACTTAAAATGGAAATCTCTTGCAGCTGAGGAAATCAATGCTTGCTTTTTCCCCCCTTTTTTTCGCCATGCACTTAAAAAGAGAGAAGGGAGACCACCCAAACTGTGCCTCCCCCCTCCCCTTTAATAAGGACCACATACCTCTGGTCTGGAGGGGAATTAAGGAGCCGGCGTAGCTCGTAGCTCGGCGTAGCGCAGGAGCACTTGTGCACTACCATAATTAGGATCTTTGTGTAAAATAGCACATCCAGGTCATCGAGAGGAGGCTCAACCCTGATTCTGCAGACCTCTGAATACCTCACCGCCAAGAGAGGAGGAGCCTCAACCCTGATTCTGCAGACCTCTGAATACCTCACCGCCAAGAGAGGAGGAGCCTCAACCCTGATTCTGCAGACCTCTGAATACCTCACCGCCAAGAGAGGAGGAGCCTCAACCCTGATTCTGCAGACCTCTGAATACCTCACCGCCAAGAGAGGAGGAGCCTCAACCCTGATTCTGCAGACCTCTGAATACCTCACCGCCAAGAGAGGGGGGTGGGACATGGAAATCTGTTACCTAACAGAGGGGGGCTGAGTTATGCCTGTTTTCAGTGGTACAGTAAGGGTCCCCAGAAGGGCCATATTTCAGCAGATAGGAAACAGAGGCCTCAACCCAGGCCCTCCGTTAAACTTACACGGTGCAGCAGGCCAGGCCCTGCGTAAGCACAACTCAACATGGTCACTTCGTGCACAGAAAACGTCTGATGTGTCTACAAGATGTTGCCCTTTAAATCACTCGTACGTTATCAGATTGACTTCAGGTTGAAATGATGATGATTACATCAGGGTGATGACTTTTACATCCTGGGAAGATTCCTCCTTGATGGCAAAACAGTGGAACTCGGAGATGACATAATGCGCCCTTCATCCTAATTCAGTCTGAACAGCACAATGGCATTGCTTACTGAGAGGTGCTCGCCTTGTGCAACACAATGTTAGATTAATGACTCGCTAACATTTTGTTGAAAGGAATGAAGTGAATTTAAATTTCTCTAAAAGTTAAAGAGCTAATGTTACAGTATTAATTTCCTCTTGAACAGTGAGTGGGAAAATATCCATTAGTGAAATTAACCACAGTTTCTAGGTAGCTAACATTGTGCAGAATACAGTGTGGGGCCACAGTTAATGAACACTGCAGTGGGTGATATTTCATTATACAAATTAATGCTCACATTTTAATGGGAAAGTCACATAATGAATCTAGGCTTCAGTGACAGCAATTAGAGACACAGATTGTCCCCTTCTGGACAAGGCAGTGTTTAGCAGTAAGCAGCTGTGTGTAAAAAATAAAAAGGTCTTTGCTCTTGACAATGGCTGCGCATAACTTTAGGGGAAATAACCAGTAGAGTTTCCACTCACCTTTAAACGGGGACAGAGAAAGAGCCAGGCCTTGCCCATGTCACATAACCTTAACCTAACCAATCAGAATGAATCAATGGGGACCCATGATCTTGCTCTCCATTTCTCTCCCTCTCTCTCCTTCTCTCCCTCTCTCCATTTCTTTCTCACCCTCTCCATCTCTCTGCCTCCCTCCCTCTCTCGCCCCTGTTATTTCAATTTCTCGTTCATGAACAGGTTTAATACCAACATTCCCTACCCTTTTCCAAACTACTACCTCTTTGCATGTAACAACACTACTGTATAGTAAAACATATGTTGATGTTTGTTGCTGACCAACAGCCTTATTAAATGCTATTTAACATTGACTGAAAGGTTAGGCGTTTGGACCGGTTCCTTTCCCGAAGGGTTTCCCAGTTCTGCCCAGATAAGATTTGAATAACAGCACTTCTTCCAGTGGAAATCGCCTTTCCCACGTTACGTAAAGCCATATGGAAATGTATCTTAAAGTACGTCATATCTATTAACTGTTGTAATTGCCCCTCTGTAGTGGCTCTGGGTGTTTATTCTGAGTGGTTACTATGGAGCTGTGACGAAGCATCCAAATCCAGAGGAAATATGTTGGAGTCGAGGAACTGCTGAAAGAAGTAGAGCAAAAACACACTATGTCCCAGCACTGGGAGGATGAATCCATTGATACATTTAAACGTTATATTAGTTCTCATGAAAATTGACTTTTCTTATCGTACTGTTGGCAGGTGATCGGGAAATAGTTGCCCCCATATTTTATGAATTTGTATTTCATTTTTTCCCCTTGATTGTGTTAATATGTTTTCTTTATTACATATTACATTTTTTGGGGGGGAGAGAAATGTATATTTCTAAACAAGGACAAATTATAATTCCTTTCTTTTGTGCCATGGAGATCTGTTGTGTTTCACAGAGGTTGTGCTGTTTGCACTGATATCAATTAAAAGTGGATTAACGGGTACATAATGACCTTTAGCAGTAAATTGTGTGTAATGTTGCAAGGCAGGATACAGTATATTCCCCAGATGTCACACATGCCCCTGACGTATGATTGAGCAGATGTCTTAGCGAGTCCAAATGGTCCACAAAGAACACACACACACACACACACACACACCACACCACACATTTACGGTATACATTTCCCAGCCATGTGGACATTGATTACTCTTCAAGGTTTGTTTAGATAGGTATCATATGTTCAGTTATACTCAGTGGTGTGGAGGGTAAAAGCATCTGCTAAATGGCATATATTATATTATTATAATATTAAATGCAAGTGAACACAGTTCACCCACTTTATTTTTTTTGCCTAACAGTTTACCCACTTTTTGTGGAAAAACGCATTGAAAGTCTAGGAAGCGTGACTTTATTCACCACGATCGGTGATCAGAGTTTACCCACCTATTTGTTTACTGTACCGTTACTGTACGTCACTGGTTATATTCAACTGTCTGAAGCCCAAGATTAAGCATATGTCGTCTTATGTTTTTTATTATTTGGAATGGTGGTGTTGATAACCATTTTCATCATTAACAGTCTTACCATTTTTTATTTGTTTTTGCAAAAAAACTAATCACTCAAATTTCACTCTAATTTTGGGCCTAGAATATCATTTTGTCCAGTTAAAGGAATTGAGAATGATCATTTGCATCAGGGACGTTTCCTTATTAAATCAGCCCAAGCCCTTGTTATCCTGCTTAGAGGATAAGCACTTATTGGGTTAAAAGCTCATCTCGCATGGTTTATTTTAAATATGCTTCAAAATCGCTCTTGTGTAAAAGAAAAGAACACGGTAGTCTCTCTCTCTATCTCCCTTTCCCTCTCTAATTTTCTTTCTCTCTCTCCGGTATCAATATTGTATTGAGTTTGTATTTGTGGCCCTTTATTTGAGAACTGTGCAGTAGGTCTGCAGATCCTACAGTCTTTTTCTGGAATGGTGCCCTCCAAATAATGATAAATTACTTGAGCAGTATTCCATTTGCTAATTATATCCATGATTTACTACTGCGAGAATTAAATCATTCAATTCAGTCTTGCGTAACAATGCAACATTTTTTTCGGTAAAAAATGGTTTCCATGTGTATAATCTAAACATGGTATAGCTATATATACACACACAGTACTTGACAAACATCCTTATATTCTTGACTTTTTCCAACCCCCCTTGCTCTTAACACATTTACAGTTGAAGTCGTAAGTTTACATACACTTAGGTTAGAGTCATTAAAACCACTCCACAAATGTCTTGTTAACAAACTATAGTTTTGGCAAGTCGGTTAGGACATCTACTTTGTGCATGACACAAGTAATTTTTCCAACAATTGCTTACAGACATATTATTTCACTTATAATTCACTGTATCACAATTCCAGTGGGTCAGAAGTTACATACACTAAGTTGACTGTGCCTTTAAACAGCTTGGGAAATTCCAGAAAATTATGTCATGACTTTAGACGCTTCTGATAGGCTAATTGACATCATTTGAGTCAATTGGAGGTGTACCTGTGGATGTATTCGAGGCCTACCTTCAAACTCAGTGCCTCTGCTTGACATCATGGGAAAATCAAAAGAAATCAGCCAAGACCTCAGAAAAAAATTGTAGACCCCCACAAGTCTGGTTCATCCTTGGGAGCAATTTCCAAACTCCTGAAGGTACCATGTTCATCTGTACAAACAATAGTATGCAAGTATAAACAACATGGGACCACGCAGCCGTCATACCGCTCAGGAAGGAGATGCGTTCTGTCTCTTAGAGATAAACGTACTATGGTGCGAAAAGTGCAAATCAATCCCAGAACAACAGCAAAGGACCTTGTGAAGATGCTGGAGCAAACAGGTACAAAAGTATCTATATCCACAGTAAACGAGTCCTATATCGACATAACCTGAAAGGTCGCTCAGCAAGGAAGAAGCCACTGCTCCAAAACCGCCATAAAAAGCCAGACTACGGTTTGCAACTGAACATGGTGACAAAGATCGTACTTTTTGGAGAAATGCCCTCTGGTCTGGTGAAACAAAAATAGAACTGTTTTGCCATAATGATCATCGTTATGTTTGGAGGAAAAGGGGGGAGGCTTGCAAGCCCGAAGAACACCATCCCAACCGTGAAGCACGGGGGTGGTAGCATCATGTTTTGTGGGGGTGCTTTGCTGCAGGAGGAACTGGTGCACTCACAAAATAGATGGCATCATGAGGTAGGAAAATGTGGCTATATTGAAGCAACATCTCAAGACATCAGTCAGGAAGTTAAAGCTTGGTCGCAAATGGGTCTTCCAAATGGACAATGACCCCAAGCATACTTCCAAAGTTTAAGGACAACAAAGTCAAGGTATTGGAGTGGCCATCACAAAGCCCTGACCTCAGTCCTATAGAACATTTGTGGGCAGAACTGAAAAAGCCTGTGCGAGCAAGGAGGCCTACAAACCTGACTCAGTTACACCAGCTCTGTAAGGAGGAATGGGCCAAAAATCACCCAACTTATTGTGGGAAGCTTGTGGAAGGCTACCTGAAACGTTTTACCCAAGTTAAACAATTTAAAGGCAATGCTACCAAATAATAATTGAGTGTATGTACATTTCTGACCCACTGGGAATGTGATGAAAGAAATAAAAGCTGAAATAAATAATTCACTCTACTATTATTCTGACATTTCACATTCTTAAAATAAAGTGGTGATCCTAACTGACCTAAAACAGAGATTTTTTACTCGGATTAAATGTAAGGAATTGTGAAAAACTGAGTTTAAATGTATATGGCTAAGGTGTATGTAAACCGCCGACTTCAAGTGTAGCTGTAACTTATACAAGAGAAATGCATGCCAGGGGCATTACTATGTCTAAAAGCCAAGCTTAGCATTTCTGCTTGTTGTTTTTTTATTCCAAATCTGGCTTTGGTTTAAAATATATTGTAATTGCTAACAGGACGTTTTTAATGTTAAGATACTGGTTGTAACTTATCTCTTCAAAGGCAAAGGAGATCCACTTTTCTAGACAAATTGCGTTTTACCATTCAATTTTACCATTCAAAAATATTTATGAATATTTATATACACAGTGTATTTACGTAGAGATGCTGTACCTGCACTGTAAGTCAAATGATGCTACTACCACTATGCTACTACCATGATATACAGACACATGTTTTCCATATGTACATTCTTGCTCATTTGTGTCAGTTAAAGTCTGTTTTAGTTTCATATGAAGGGACTGTGTCTTCCACTATTTGCTCCAAATAGCCGTAGAGCCATTCAGCTGGGAAGAAATGGAGCGCTTCTCCTCTGTGAATGGTGATTTATGATAAACTGCAAATAGAGAACGTCCGAGAAATCACTGTCTCATCGCCAAGGCAGAGGCCTGTCAGCGAACAAGGCCAAGAGAGAGAGACCCACCAACAACCACCATGCAAACAGAGATAACATCGAGACAGTTGTGTTGTCAGTTGAAAATATTATCTCTTGTAGTGGACTGAAAGCACCATATGGTGAAATGGTTTTTATTGCGTCGACATGAGTGATGGCTCACTTGGCGGAGCTGGATCGACCCGTATTCACATGCCAATCCCCGAATGGAGCTGAGGAGCTGTTTGCTGAATGCAGAATTCTGTTGAATGTTGGTTAACACTGAGATCATTGTGTTGGTTTTCACTGTTGTTCCCTCTCTTATTCATTTCCTGTCTCTCTTTCTCTCTCTCTTTTTCTCTCTCTTTTTCTCTCTCTCTCTATCTATCTTTCTTACAGGAGAGAAACCCTACAGGTGCCCTCACTGCGACTACGCAGGCACCCAGTCTGCCTCACTGAAGTACCACCTGGAGCNTCTATCTATCTTTCTTACAGGAGAGAAACCCTACAGGTGCCCTCACTGCGACTACGCAGGCACCCAGTCTGCCTCACTGAAGTACCACCTGGAGCGCCACCACCGTGAGCGGCAGAATGGCGGCGGCCCCTCCTCYGGACACGCCMCTCYCTCTGAGCACAAGGARGAGCACGGSAAGGGTGGCGTCTTCGCMCGTCCTGATGTCCTCCGCGGKGTCTTCAAGGGCATGCCCTCCAGCCTGGACTTCAGAGGGGGACCGTTGCACCCCCACCAGTGGGCCCCTCCCGGTATGTTGTCCCCCAGGGAGCGCGAGAGGGACAGAGAGCGAGAGCGTAATGGCCTGGGATCTGACACTCCCTCTGAAAGCATGAAGAGCCCAGAGGGCCCCTCTGCCGCAGACGTCCCAGCCAGCTTCAGAGACCTGGGTCGGGCGTACCAGAGCATGGTGGGAAACGGTGTCAACTTCCAGGGCTCCCTGCAGGCCTTCATGGACAGCTTCGTCCTCAGCTCCCTGAAGAAGGAGAAGGAGATGAGAGAGAGTCACCTGCAGTCCCAGCATTACTTTGAGAGTGGTGAGCCCAAAGCCAAGAGGGATGATACTGGTGAGGAGAAGGCTGAGGCCAAGCCCTCAACGGGCAAACCCGGGTCCCAGTACGAGCCTCTGGACCTGTCTGTCAATGTCAAGCCTGAAACRRGCTCTCTGMCTGGCTCCTCTGTCACCTTCCAGGACAACGTGGCGTGGCATGGATGCCTCTTCTGCTCCTTCACCACCTCCTCTGTGGAGCTGATGGCCCTCCACCTGCAGGCCAACCACCTGGGCAAGGCCAAGCAACGCAAGGAGGGCAAGGAGCACCAGGGGGAGCCCTCCCACTTCCTCAAGGCCAGCATGGGCCCAGCCCACCTCCATGACAAAGACAATGACAGAGAGGGGGWGAAGAGCCAGTCAGCCTGGTCCAACCACATGGAGCCCCAYGCCAGCATGGGAGCCTTCCAGAGYGACTTCTAYAAGCAGTATGGAGGCATGTAYGATGGCTCCCCAAGGACCCCRGGCCTCCAGGGGTTTGGAGCGACATGCCCTGACCCAGCCCTGGAGCAGCAGAGCCAGGCCAGAGAAACAGCTGGGGATGAGCTCTCAGACAAGGCCTCCTGCGGGGAGCTGGAGGAGCAAGGACAGTCTGAGGATGAGGAAGGCAGGGCCGGCGAGCGCTGCCGCAGCACCGAGTCCTCCTCCGCCCAACCGGAGAGACAGCGACCCCACTCTGATGACGAGGAGGAAGAGGAGGAAGAGGACGGGGTGGAGGGGGAAGATGAGGACAGTGCCACCTATCAGATGCCGAAGCAGATGCAGGCCGTGTCCCCGGCTAGAGAGGCCCAACGACCAGGGGTCTCCATGGGCCCTGGGGCCCCTTTCCCTCCCCAGTCCCGGCCTCAGCCGCCCCTGGAGAAGCAGTGGCAGCAGGGCTTGGGTCTCCTTTCATCTCCTGGTGGTCCCCCGGGGCTGCTGAAACCGGAACATGCCCATCTCGAGCAGCAGATGAACATGCTGTCCGTCCTGAGGGCCTACAGCTCGGAGAACCTCGCAGCGTTCAACGGCCTCGGAAGCGGCTCAAACAGCGGCAGCGGCATCAAGAGACCAGACGCACCCGGTAAGTGAGCCTAACCCTGCCGAATTGCACCACCTTTGATCTTATTGCCCCTACATAAATAAACACACAAACAATGTACACACACACACACACAAACACACAGAAACACATTCAATATTGTATTTACCTACATTCTCTAACACTACGATATGTACATTTGCCAAAACCCCGATTCAGACACACACAGCATCACACACACTCATAACTTTGTCCTGAGATTCACAATGAAACTCAGAAACTCACACAGAAAAACGAGATTTTCTCGAAAGTGATTTCAACCTTATTTCAAGCAAGTTTAGAAGCTATTGGAGTGGCGAGTAGCAACAGATTAATCTTTATTACACGTTTATATTAGGGAGACAGTCGTGTCTTCTCTCCCTCCATCCCGGGGAAGGGAATAATCCTGTCTCCTAGAGAGCAGGACCTCAGCTCCCAAGTCATCTCAAGCACACAGCGGTTAACTATCTTAACTCTCATAAAGCCCTCTCCCAAAAGCCCATTACTTTATAAGACCCAAAGATCTATGGGCCTGTGAAAAATGAACTGTCAGCTTTCATGATTCTGTTAAGGTTACAGGCGCTCCTTGAGACTGCTGTTTTTCGGAGTGCCCTTTTGCAGTTTCGGTGATAAAATCTCAGGGAAAAGGAATCTTCAAGTTGAGCTCATAGCTCAGCACTGGGCCAGCCAGTGTAGTTGTACGTAGTAGGATAAGTGAACTCCACACTTTAGTCCAGAATTCAACTAGCCATATCTGGAGGATTCCATCATTGAATATGTCTCTYACTCGCCTCTCATTTTAAATGACAACATACATTTTAAATATTGCATTTCTTGAATATACTGTAATATTCATTAAATGTCACACACATACGTTTTCCGAGGCCTGTTGTCTAGCAACCTGAATTAATTCTGTGTTTAGGTTGATACCACTGCTCATATTCTACAAATATCGAATAGCAAGACGGTTATTTTATTTTGTTAGATAAACAATCCCTTTGCAAATAGATTTAGGATTAACAGACAAAAAATATCGGCCTCTTTTCATTAAGTTTCGACATGCTGCAAAATACTCAGTATATTTACGTGAGAAATAGTTTTATGATATGTTTTTGTCTCACGGTTTGCGAAATAATTGAATCAAAGCCCATATTCAAATGAAATGGATAACAGCATTCGTCAGTCAGTTGGTTTTCTACTTAGAGGTTTGATGTTGTCGTCATGATAATTTACCAGGCAGGGACAGAAATCTGGTACACCATTGTATTGTGAATACGTGACCCGTCGTAAAGAAATGACACAATTGTTCATGATTAGTTGACCTTTACTGTCGTGGAAACTATGTCTGTCATCATGGAACCTGTTGCATATTTTACCATCTTAGAGGGTCATTCACAGCGATGAAAATTAGTGCCATTTTTACTTTGTAAGTGCTTTTGTGTTGGAATGTCCTCCTTTAATCAAAAGGCATTTGAAAGCTACCCTTGTGACGTAGTCGCTTTTCAACAGAAACGAGAAAGCCTGACCTTTTTAGATCAGGCTTTGTCTATGGAACAAAGGGCTTTCTTATGTGTATGTTATTGTCCCCTAGCTCGAGTCAGTCTCTCATTGTAATAGGGCCTGGCTGTTGACTATGTGTACAGCTCAGCAGCATTGATAACTCTTCTACAATCTCCTGACCCTGTTACAGTTTTCAGACAACACCAAGAGATAACCCACGAAACATAAAGAGATGAATATACTCTGAGGGTACAAAACATTACGGACACCTTCCTAGTATTGAGTTGCTCTCAGAACATCCTCAATTCTTCGGGGCATGGACTCTA
Organism: Salvelinus sp. IW2-2015; assembly: GCF_002910315.2. Taxonomy (NCBI): domain Eukaryota; kingdom Metazoa; phylum Chordata; class Actinopteri; order Salmoniformes; family Salmonidae; genus Salvelinus; species Salvelinus sp. IW2-2015. Next base: position 10,437,934 of record NC_036850.1, read on the forward strand.
CAAGGTGTTGAAAGCGTCCCACAGGGAAGCTGGCCCATGTTGACTCCGATGCTCTCCCCAGTTGTGTAACGTTGGCTGGATCTCCTTTGGGTGGTGGGACATTCTTGATCCACGCGGGAAACTGTTGAGCGTGAAAAACCCAGCAGCGCTGCAGTTCTTGACACAAACCGGTGAGCCTGGCATCTACTGCCATACCCCGTTCAAAGGCACTTAAATCTTTTGTCTTGCCCATTCACCCTCTGAATGGCACACATACGTCACACAAAAATAAAATCCTTCTTTAACCTGTCTCCTCCCCTTCATCTACACTGATTGAAGTGGATGTAACAAGTGACATCAATAAGGGATCATAGCTTTCACCTGAGTTTACCTGGTCAGTCTATGTCATGGAAAGAGCAGGTGTTCATGATGTTTTGTACACTCTGTGTATGACGTCAGTGTTCATAATCGGGTTGTGTGTGTGACAGTGTGTAAGTTCCCTAGCCCCGGCAGGGAGGCTGGAGGCTGAGTGGCTAAGCAGCATGTCAGCGTGTCAGAGCCCATGTAGCTGGAGCTTCTCTTGACCCCGTATCACCTCTGTTACACCCCTGCTAAATATTCACCATGCGTCCTCTTCTCCTCTCAGGGCAGCAGGGCTCAGTGTCTAGTGTTACACAAGTGTTACACAGACTTACCTTTACCAGCCTGTACAAGGAGAGGAGGCACAGGCTACTAACCTCACTAGGCTACATCGGTCCATCAGGCCCTGAGAACCGCCAAAGGAAACCCCAATCACCCCCACAACCAGGGGTAGAGAAACAGATAGTCACTGGACCAGTCCTAACCCACCTCCCTCTGTATGTGCTGTGAGTGTTCCACAGGCAGGGTCATTCTCAGTTAAGGTGCACTCGTACGCTGTTTCTCGGCTAGCTAAGCACAGCTGGATGGATGTGTGCCAAGCCTGGCCCCGCCTCCTTCTCCACCCCTCGCAACGCTCTGTCTCCTGGCAACATCTGCTCCAGAGACCTCACACGTTTGGTTTACAGAGGTGACAGAAATACAGTAAACAGTCATTCAAAAACCCTTCAGGAAACATTCTCCAATCTTCACAATGTGTTTCCTGTAATCAAGTACAGGTGACAGCAGTGCTGTTAGATATGGAGGTCATGGTAGATGCATGTAACAGGAGATCCTCTCACTGCGTGAATATGTAGAGTGCATGGATAATAGTCACGTCTACCTACCCCATATAAAGTAGCAGAAAGTCTTCCTTAATAAAGCCCACTTTCCCCTCCCTTCATCCACTCCTGATCTCCTTGTGGAGGGGTCTTCCATGGGGAATTGCAAGGAACATATTCTCCACAGTTATTTGGGGTGGGGTGGCAAGCCGTTCTGAAAATGTAATTCAGAACTGGCAAAATGTGATTATCTGAAGTGGGTTTGCATTAGGTTTGTATGCAAATAGAGCATAAATCATTAATATCGAAATTCTTGCCTGAATTTGGGCTGTCGAGCACATGGGCTGGGCTCGACAGAGAGCTGAGCGTCGTAAGTGGCTCTCTCTTCATTAGCATGCCCAGAGCTAGGGGTGGGGCCCCCCCGGTGGGGCCCCCCCCCCCCACACACACACACACACACACACACCCACACACACACATTTCTCTAAATATATTAATGGCGAATCAACAGTGATCATTCCATTCTCCCTGCTATCTCATTTGAGAGAGGTTTCCAGTTGGTATAGTGTGTAGTACAGAGTGTCGTGTTAAGATTGCTATTGGTCCGCTGTGTTGTTGAGGTCAGCCAATGTGGATGTGTTTCACACAGCCAATAGCCACCTGTGATAGAGGCCTATCTATAGTCACACATGATTAGGCCTGTACTGTTGCATTACTGAAACAGCACGACATTGAACGTTGATACAACAGGACTACACATTGTTACAGTGTGCACCTTTCTTTAACACTCCCATGGTCTCTCGTTGGTTGAGATTGGCAGTCTGGAGAGGCAGCATTGCTGAACGCGTGGGTTAGGAAAGGGCTTGGGTGGGCGCGCTCAGGTGTTGCTGGGAAAAATAGCATAACTCAAAGTGAAGCACCTCTCGCAGCAGAAGGAGAGCGATAGAGACAGAGTGATGTGTAGAGATTGAAAGCTACGCTCACGTCACTTATAGGTGTATCTCTGGCTTCCTGTGCACAAGGACACTCTGCTTGTGCCCTGTAGTGCTGCTGACTGTCATTGTGGTTCTTTGTTTGTCGTTGATGATGATTGTTAGATAAATTGTTATCTTGATTCGCCTGCTTTAGAAAAGTGAAAAATTGCTTGTTTGGACAAGTATGAACCAACAAGTCAGTGTCACACTAATGGGAACTAGAAACCTTCCACTACCGCGACCAGCCGTTAGATTGTCCTCTGTCCTTATCTATTGCTAAGCTTTAGAGCGAGACTGGCTCATTGTAGCTAACAGACTGTGTCATGAAGGGTCACAGCAGGGTCATTCAGTGGTGCTGTGCCACCCATGTTATGATGTCCCTTGGGGCAAGGTCACCTGTCACTACCTCAAACTCTGATGTTTACTGCTAAGAGTGTAGTCCAATCAGAGTCGTCAGCCTCAGCACACTCACCCGACTTTCGCCACTTAGCCTAGACATTCCAGGGACATGGAGGGCACTGGTGTTTTCAGCTCGGTGACACGGTCAGGGAGAGCGCCGGCGCTCGGGTTAAACGGGGCCGGTCTATCGGCGTTAATGCTACAGCACTTGACGTGGATCCAAGGCAAACGAAGCTACCGATGCTAGAATGGTAGGGCGCTGGTGGTATGTCTACTGTCGAGCATCTTTGGGGAGAAAAGCAGACCGATGATGGGTGTAGGGGTGCAGGGAAGGAGGGGTGATGGGGGGGGGGGTGTATGTCCCCCGCCCCGTGATAATAGTTCATAAGGGCACAACACCCCCTGGTGGAATTGCAGAGGAAAAAGAGGGAGAGACGGGGGAGAGAGAGTGGAAAGAATGAAAGAGGGACACCGAGAGGTATTTTCGAGTGAGCGAAGGAAACGGATCATTGTCCATTTCAATATTTCTGTTGCGAAGACGTGCGAATCCACCACGTGGCCCTTTGGGTTGATCAATTTGCAAAGCCCCCTCAAATGCAGGCGCAGTTTGTTCGCGATGCGCAGTGCACACGTGTCTCGTGCCAAGCTCGCACCGCGGGAAGTTCAGGAGGAGGAGGAGGTGGAGGAGGGAAAAAGAGAGAGAGAAAGAGAGAGAGAGAGAGAGAGAGAGAGAGAGAGAGAGAGAGAGAGAGAAGAAGAAGAAACAGCGAACACAGACACAGATTGCCTGTGTCAGGAACACAAACTATGTAGAAAATGTAAATGTATTCAAGCCTTCTCTGATATTTTTAGCCCTGAGTACAGCCTCCTCTGAGCGTGGTCTGCTATCCTATGCTCGCGGAGGTTTTTTGTTTCTTTGTGGGGGGGGGGGGGGTTGTGGGGTTGTAGGGTTGTTGACTACTTAGTTCTAGCAGTGTTCATGTCACTGGTGGCCAATTACCTCTGTCAAGAGGGAGAGATTGAAGGCGGCCCTCCCTGTGTGGGACTTGAACCCGCAATCATAGAGGTTAGACGCAGGGTTGTGGTGCTTCTGGGCCTGTCAGCCCCCCCACTACTGAGCAGAGCCTGTTTCAAGCTCAGACCAGAGTAGTAAAAGGAATATATGTGTGGGTCCTTCTGAACAGGTTCTTTAAAGTCATTACGATCATTAAGAAACATAAGGTGCCTTTCCTTGACTGGGGGACGTCATCGATGTACAGGATCAGAGCTGGCATTACAGCTCCTTTACTTTCTCTGTCGAGAAAGAGGCAGGGCTTTGCAGTTCAAACACTTCCTCTCATACTGCGACTCATACAGTCTCTCTCTCTCTCACACACACACACATACGTAATCATTCATTAGGATACAGTAGTGAAATACAGTCTCTGAAACACACCACCACACACACACACACACACACACACACACACACACACACACACACACCACACACACACACACACACACACACAACACACAACACACACACACAACACACACACAACACACACAACACACACACACACAGATTAAAGCCTGTGTTCTTTACAGCTTTTTCAATTTGCTGCTCAGTAATTACCAAAGCCACCTAATTCATGGACCCATGGACTATTATAGGAAAAACAGAGTGAGCGACAGTGATACCAGCATTCCAGTCAGACTCGAAAGATATTTATAATATTTTCTGTGTTTTTATTCTTTCCCTAACTGTGTAACCCTCTTAATACCACTGCGATAGGATGAAACCTGGTAATTGCCAATAATACTGTCCTCATCAGGTGGCTAATTATCATTAATTTGGTCTTTGTTAGTCTGTTAGTGTACAAACATAGCCCACACAGCTCTGACAAGTAGGGAGGGCTGGGTACAAACACAGCCACACAGCTCTGACAAGTAGGGAGGGCTGGGTACAAACACAGCCACACAGGCTCTGACAAGTAGAGAGGGCTGGGTACAAACACAAGCCACACAGCGCCTGACAAGTAGGGAGGCTGGGTACAAACACAGCCACACAGCTCTGAGAAGTAGGGAGGCTGGGTACAAACACAGCCACACAGCTCTGACAAGTAGGGAGGGCCGGGTACAAACACAGCCACACAGCTCTGACAAGTAGAGAGGGCTGGGTTAGCTTAGTGAACTAAGACACCTGTGTGTGTGCTAACAACCATGAGAGGCTGTCTCACACGGGTGATGTGTGCTGAGATTAGTGAGATTGTGTTGAACACTAATGACATGCACTAATGTCAATGAGAATCTGTCTCAAATTGATGATCCCTTCTAAAAGTAGTGAGTTGACGAACTACACAGCTGGGAGCAAGGCACTTCCTTCCCTGCATGGGTCAACCCAATAGGTCCCTGACCGTCTTCACTGGTCCCACGTACAAAACGCGGGTGAGATCAGCCTTCTGTGGATCGTTCCCACACCCATGGAGTCTTTATTTGATAACATCGCTGGAGGGGGAAAGTTCTCCCATGATTAAGCTGTCTGGAGGATGTCTGTTTCTCTGAGTTTCTTAGGCGACAGACAGTGTTGGCGATACTCCTTTTTGTGCATTGTGCAGTGTGAGATGACGAGTTGACGGGTGAAGCGGAGGTGCTATTTCACACGTGCAATATTACCATTTTAACTTGCACCGAGGTGAATTATCACCTTGTCACTCACCAGTGCAAATACTAGTTTCAAAGAGCAATTAGTTGTAATAGCTGTTGTCAACCCCTCTGGATGATACCTGTTGCTCTCCCTCAGCAGCCATGGGATCTCTAAAAATATTTCCCCCCCTGCTAATTTCCCAGATATCAACTCTTCTGTGCTGAAAAGCGTTTGAAAGGCTTCATATTCTCTCCTCCTCTTTCTAGCTCGTATACCTTGGTGATATTGGCCTCATAATTTCCTGAAAGTACAGTGAATGAAGTATCAAGTTCACCTCGGAAGAGAGAATGAATATCGGGTGCTAACAACTACATGACAATTATTCCAGGCTGGGATCTTGGGAGTTGCAGAGAGTAGCTGTTCCCGTTCATACGGTAATGGAGGCGAGTGTGTCTCTGTATGTGCATGTGTGCATTATATTCAATATAACAAAACATTAAACAATGGGTTATAAATTGGCCTTCCAACCCAATATACCTCATTTGATATGATTTTGCTTTCCATCTTGTTATTTCGGTGTTTGTTTTTCTCACTCCTGTAGACTTTTGTTCAATTTGAGATATCTCTCTTAGCGCCGGGGTTCTCTTCCCAAGGCGCCCTTAGATGTAAGGAGTCAGCCTCGGAGGGGTTTGTACTGGTAAAGGAACTCTTCCTGCGAGAGCGCAGGTACACCACGCATGCAACACAAACACAGTAAGCATACTTACACCGCCAGCCGACACATAATGAGAGAATGCACAGGAACTTCAATGACAACAGAGAGAAAGAAAGGGAGAACGGGCACAACGGGGAAAAAAGAAACTATGTCACCTTTTATTCGCTCTGTTATTCAACATCAATGGTACCATGTGATGCTAATAAACACACACACAATAACACAAGTATAGACAGATAAGCAACAGTGGTGTTTTGAAAAGTATACTGCAGCAATTAAGGGCAAGTAACGAGCGTTATTTCCCGTCTCGTTGTCTGGTGCAGGATGATCCAGACAACTAAGCCATGTTTGATTTAAATTTAAAAAATAAGTTTCACGAAGAAGGGAAAACGTTATTGCCTAAAGAAATAAGCCCAGCACATTATAACATTAGCTGTTAAAAAATGCACTTAATTCCTCTGTAGAGATGGAAATAAACAGCGCTCGCTTTTGCATTGTTTCATGCAAATCCCATAGACTGGATTTAAAATGGTGCATTGTTTTTTTTTACATATGGGGGAGGTGGACTAGTTGTTGCTCTAATTACAGTCATTTAATCAGGATTACAAAGGTTACCTGGATGAGGATATGAGAGAGGCACTGCAAGGACATCTTTACCAAAAATACAGGCATGTTATGTGTGGGTTCTTTAATTCTGCTTCACGCCTGCCTTTTTGATGATCATTTCATCTCTGAAAACAATGACATTCTCCTCAGACTGAGTAAACAGAGATTTCTATTGTTTCCCCTCTCTCTCTCTCTCTCTCTCTCTCTCTCTCTCTCTCTCTCTCTCTCTCTCTCCTCATCTCATCTCTCTCTCTCTCTCTCTTCTCTCTCTCTCTCTCTCTCTCTCTCTCTCTCTCTCGCTCGCTCTCTCTCTCTCTCTCTCTCTCTCTCTCTCTCTCTCTCTCTCTCTCTATTCTCTCTATTCTCTCTATTCTCTCTCTCTATTCTCTCTATTCTCTCTCCCTGAGCCTTGTTAAATAGGAGCCAAAGAGATTCCATTTTAATCTGATTAATATCTTAGTTGATCACATATAACCTAATTTTCATTCAGTGCTGCCCTTGTCCACAGAGTCATACACAAAATGACCTTTGAGTCGCCACGGCTACCATAAAGCACAATAAGCGCCATTGTACTGTCAAAAAAGCTGAAGATGTTTTACATCATTACAAGAATTTAATGTTCCCATCTTTTCAAATGCGATGCTTTCCACAAAAGGCCACCCTCCAATTGAGGGGCCATTAGGCCTGGACTCAAGTTTCCTGGGGCTAAGAGATGGGAACAACTTTTCTCCTGCATTCACAGTAATATGAATCGTCCTTTTAAAACAGATATGGTTACATATTAGTTTTGAAAGGTACAGTAACTGCTCAGCTTAAGCTGTCTCCAACAGTGGGGCTTTTGTTTCCTGACAAACCTAATAACTGGCCCTTGATCCCATTTCTCTCTCTCTCTCTCTCGCTCTCTCTCTTTCTCCCTCTCTTCCTCTCTCTCGCTCTCTCTCTCTCATACACATAGGCACACAGAGACACACAAGTTGGAATGAATCAGAAAGTTTACAGGGTTCAATTTGTTGGTTGAGAATTTATAGAAGATGCTGTAGGACTGAATATTGTGTAAACGTATCGCCTGTTTCTCGCTTGATGTTTTTAGGGACTGAAAAAAAGTTGTTTTGACATCATCTGGATAAATCTGCATTTGATTTGCTGATATGAGTAGCTATCCCAAAGGAAACCTTGTGAGATTTAATTATTCCCAGAAATGAGAAACATAAAGAAAAGACAAACACATATACAAACACAGTCTCTCTCTCCCTTTCTCTCTCTCTCTCTCTCTTTCTCTCTCTGTTTTACACAAACACACACGCGCACACACACACATAAGAATACAATATTAATGAAGTGGGCTGGGGTCTACATCCACCCATATGCTCCATCATTGAAGCAGCTTGTTGCACTGTAGTGCGCCTGTAGTACTGTAGTAGGCTGCATGTTGTAAATAATAATTATAATAATAACACTATACCACATACACACATCTGTGTTGATACGTACAGTCTTTCATAGGATTCAGCCACAAAGCTCAAAAATAAACTAGATTTGATGAGATTGATGTAGTATTTTTTCACCATCAGAAACTTGTACGGTTGTGTAGTTGTCTGTTCTGGACGGTGGCCTTCTAGCTGAGGATGAATTCTAGGTTCATGATTCATGAGGCAGGAATTCGTATCAAATCAGGCCCAGCATGCACCAGTTTCCAGAAATTGTATGAACTTTATCGTTTTTATTGGACTCTGCAGGAAAAAGGGTGGAGGGATGAAGCTGTGGATTAACACCGTACTTGAAGATACATCTTTTTTTAATGCGAAACCTCATCCCAGCTCATTCTGGGAAGCTTCTCTTATTAACCACTTTTTATATCGCCCTTTGTGTCCTATTTTCCTACCAACTTTAAGGACACGCTTTTGACGAGCTCCGCGTCACTAGTTTTGCCAGTTATACAAACACATTCTTTAAGCTTTTAAACACAGAACAATGGCAAAGCGCAAAGCTGTGCACGTTAATGCTTTTTGTAAATGAAAAAAAGCGAAGAAGAAAAGAGATAAGCAGAGCTTGGCTCCACTGCCCTCCCTTTCTCATCCCTCCATCTCTCTTCCCCTCTAAAAAGAAAAGCAAACCAAATCTCCCTCTCCATCGTCAAATCCAGGCTGATCTGTATGCCTCCGACGCTAACAGACAAACATCATATTCCGACTTCAGCCTCTAATTGACTGAACAAGGATTGGTCACACTTATAAGTAGCGTTCCGTAATGGATTTCCATGTTTGCGCGGTTTTAACTGGCTGTGCAAATGGAAGGCAAAATGTGTCTTTATTACCAAAAACAACAGCTCTCCTTTTCCGTAAAGATGGTATCAGCACCTCTCTGTTTGTTGCAAGGTCAACGAAGGCTGACAGATGACAAACGATCTCAAGATGGCCGCATCATCTGTCCTGTTATTGTTTAAAAAAAGAATACAAGATGAACGCCACATCTTTTTTAAAATATTTATCTTATCATGTAAAATGGGGAGAGAGACTAAAATAGGCACCTGATTTTTCATGGCATGCATGTTGTCATCTCTCCTCCAAGGCCTGGGAGAAAAACGGACAGAATCTTTCAAAATCTGCACTTATCATATTTCTGTATCACGAGAACTTGGCAAAAGACAGGGATTCAGTATTATAGACAAGCTGGTCATCAGATGGGAGTTGGGTTTGATGTCTCTGTCTTTTCCCTCTCCCTCCTCTCATTTGCTTCCCGTCCAAGATGTGTCTCATTTTTCCTACTGGACAGCTACAACAGAATGCCCAAGAACTCTGTGTCCTTGAGGACAGAACAACTTTCCATTTTAATAATTTGATTGATTTTTTTTTCTTCTTCCTCTACGTTGTTATTGTCTTCTTTTCTGCCTTTTCTGCCTCATTATTTGCAATATGGATAAAAAATAAGTGAGAAAAATATTCTGCTAAACTTCAACAGTGACGGCCACTTTGACAAAACACTAAGTTCGTTTTTTAATTACCTGACTTTCTAATGTTGTTGTCATCTCTGAGACAATAGCCCTTTTCTCTGATGTTTTTATTATGTTCTCATTTGGATGGCTACACTCTGCAGGCAGTCCGTGCATCCTGCATCCCCCCCTCCCCTCCCCGTCACATCCCCCCACTGTACACTACCTCCCGTCCCTCCACACACCACCATACCTTGTTTTTTAGGATGTTTAATTGCATTAAGAGACGTATTGAGAGAACTAGACGAAGTGTCATCGCTTTTTAAAACACAATTAGGTAACACCTCGTCAGGGCTTCTGTCTGGCGTTGTTGACAGGCCCGTGAACAATCGTGGCGACAACGCCTTGCTTCTCCTGGCATCGTGCTCGTCAACAAGAGTGACAGCCGTTTCATGGAGAGAACCCTGCCGATCCCTGCCGTGTCCCAAGCTCGTCAGCCTGTCATTTAAGCAAATCAATAAGCTGCAAGGTGTGGCGTGCAGGACGTAGGCAGACGAGGAGTAGTGGATTTCACTAGCGCTAATGAATCTGTTTCATGATCAACACNTAAGAGACGTATTGAGAGAACTAGACGAAGTGTCATCGCTTTTTAAAACACAATTAGGTAACACCTCGTCAGGGTTTCTGTCTGGCGTTGTTGACAGGCCCGTGAACAATCGTGGCAACATCGCCTTGCTTCTGCTGGCATTGTGCTCGTCAACAGGAGTGACAGCCGTTTCATGGAGAGAACCCTGCCGATCCCTGCCATGTCCCAAGCTCGTCAGCCTGTAATTTAAGCAAATCAATAAGCTGCAAGGTGTGGCGTGCAGGACGTAGGCAGACGAGGAGTAGTGGATTTCACTAGCGCTAATGAATCTGTTTCATGATCAACACTGCCCCCCCCACTCCTCTTCCTCCTCTTCATCTGACAAAATGAAAAGCCTGCTCGTTAATTTGAAAAACAACATTCAGCAACTTTATCAAAAGTAGAGGAAAAGAGAGCATTTGGGCAGCAGGCACAGGTTTTGTTTTGTCTTTCTCTTCTTTTCACGTCTCTCTTTCTTTCTCTCTCTCTCGCTCTCTTTTTTGTTGTTGTTGTTGAAAGTGTAGCGCAGCATACCTGAGGTTTTAGAAGTAGATTCTATGTTCCAGACTGTTAGCTTGATGCCATCATCACTGTTTCATCAGACGGTTTGATGGAAATGCGCGTGATGATGATGGTGATGATGATGATGATGATGGTAATGATCATGATGACGATGAGACAGTGCAGGCCCAGTGTTTTCTGGCTGCCCATCTGCCTGATTAAAAAGCTCATCCTTATCATAGGATTGACTTGAACTGAGTCTGAAAATGTGGGGAACTGCTWTAATGTGGTTAGCGCTATACAATCGTGTCTAAATTATGCTCTGAATTCATTAAAATATGTCCTCATTAATGTCGTCACTTCCGTACTGGGCAGAGTTGGATTCACTGATACAATTAAATGGCTTTGGATGAATGCAGAGTTAGCACTATTGGATATTACACCAAGGAGCTGACTCAGGAAGACAAAGTATATGAGGGCAAAAGTAATGATCATATACAAATATCCATATGAGAGTGAGTCAATGTTTAAGAAGATGTATGGCTATTGATGTTTAAATAACAGTAGAGTCAGGAGAAAAAAAAATGAAAAKAATAAATTCTCACTGTGTCTGTAAAAAAACACTTCATCGAATACACTCGAGAGGCACAACAATCGAGCTCAGGGTAAGATAAAACAGAACCCATTTGTATGTCTTGTGAACAAAACCTTAAATAAATATATAATCAGTTAGTAGTAAAGCATTATCTGTCTGGCATTGCCTTCCTTCTCAAGAAAAATAACATTTGACAGTGCAACTCCCTGATGAAAAAATTGTAAAAAGTTCTGACTTCAAAAGTGTTTACTCCCCATGTTTTTTAATTTGTCTGGGCATATGCAGTATATTTGCATTTCAAATACCTGTATTGGAAGCAGGTGGTTTAAATGCCAAGAAGCGAATTGATGACAATCAACCATGAACATCAGGGGAACTCTTCTTGCGAGCTGACATTAAAACTAAACGAACAGCAGCTAAACAAACACATACAAAAATAACTCCAGCCTCCACCCTACCTCATTCTCTCTCTCTTTCTCCCTCTCTCTCCACCCTCTCCTCGCTCGCTCTTATTTTAATATTCCTGTACATTTGAATAGGGCATGTAGAGCAGGACACACAGCCGTGTGTTTAAACAGACTGTGGCTCAGTGGTTTAAAAAAGAAAAAGTAGAAAATAGACAAGGTTTGGGCTGGGATGAATACATTCAGTGCCAAACAGTGCCAAACCCTCTCCCCATCTACCCCCCTCTCTTTTCATCACTTCCATATTCATTTCTGGAATTTACAGTAAATCCAATAGCTGTCAATCATGAATTAAAACTCCCAATTTTTACAACGGGAGGAAGCAGCTGCTTCAACATTTACAGCAAGACCACTCTAAAATATTAAAGGCATGTCACCACCACGGCTAGGTCCTACATCTGCAACCATCTGCTTTCTATTAAAACATTACACTAGAAACTCTGCTATTTCCCTGCTTTTAGATACACACAGGAAAACAGAATTGACAGTAAAACCTTGACGGGATTTGTTTTTACTCACACCCGCTCTAAAATGTAAAGAAAATAAAATTGTTTATAAAAATCAGCTAGCTAAAAGTTATGTCATGTTAAGTGGCCCAGACCGTATGCTGACGGATCTCAACAAGACTAGAGTCTCTTTAATGACTTTGTTCATTCCCGACATTCAGATGTGATTTGATTTCCTTCTTTCCCATCGTTTTCTTATGTGGTCACACGGAGGTGTGGAGTCACAGAGGATTCTGAAGTGATGCGATGACATTTGAGGCCCTGGCGCCTTGTAAGGACGGAGAGAACATAGAGTGCGTGGCTTCTGAAAGAGATGCTGAAATATTCTGTTACAGTCCAGTGGAGGAGAATTATGGTCAGTGTCAAAGGTAAACAATTACAACATGGTGAGTCACTTTTTTGGAGCAAGCGCAAAGGGAGATCATTTCTCCATCTTAATAGGTCATTTCCTTTGTCTTCTGAGTGCTATTTCACATGTTGCCTTAATCAGGGTGGTCTTTTTAAAACAAGGGCAGAGAGAGAAAAACACATGTCAGTGTTTTTCAAGCAACATTTTGCTCAAATAAAAGGGCCGCCAATTTAGAATGATGTACGGATTGGATTCTGAAGACTTCCTTGCACGTTCTTCTTCCTCCCCTAGTCAGTCTTCTCAGCGAAGCTGTTGTCCACTTCGGCTTGTTGTTTTAGTCCCTGTTTTCCAAATGACTGTGTTGGTTGGATCTGCTGCAGGATGTTCCTTCCATCAGGGGGTTGTGATGTCATTGACAGTGTGTGATTCATTAGGATATCAGTGTACTGCGAGTGACAGAAAGACTCTGATTAACAAGCTCTCTGTTTTTCTCTCTCTCTCTCTCTCTCTCTCTCTCTTTTTTTTATTTTAAATTGAGAACCCCCGTTGCTCCAAACGACATTTCTCTCTCCCCTTCTCCGTGTCTCTCCCTCTCTCTTTCCTCCTCTCGTCCTGTCGAAGATGACGGGAGTCACAGGTGTGTGGCAATAATTACACATACACTCAGGAAAATAATGTCATTTCCCCCATTTAATAAGTTCCCCGGTAAAATGTGAGGGAACGCATGAGGAGGGGATGCGTTAAATCTTATCTTGATACACCCCCCCCCTAACTTAATTCATATGGCTCTTAAGAGCAGGGCCGGCAGCTGGGACTCTGTATATGCATGCAATATGTGTGTAAAATGATAGCTTAATTTTGAGCCCACTTTAAGCAGCAACAAAACCTTGTTTCTAAGGAGACATTTACAATAGGAAAAAAAAAGTTGTTAACTATTTCATTCCTGCTGTGACAAAGGACATCTGTTTTGTCTCACAGTTTGCCGTATATTTCAATTTAGGTGTGCATTCCTCATGGTCATGTCTGTGTTCTATGATTTAGTGTTACATCACTGTACACTATTGTACCTTTGATTCGAATAATGGACCTCTTAGAAAAAGTCATTACAGTCGGTATAGGCTTGATGTAGAATTATTACATGATTATAATCAACACAGTTCGGATTCCGGTTTATAGTGATTTAAATACGTTTGGAAAGATAGGGTACAGCTCCCAGGGTTGAGCAGTGGTGTCTTGGAGCAGCACCATCTAGTGTGTCAACAACAGGTGCTACCAGAGACCAAGAGGGAGAGAGAGAGTGAGAGTGAGAGTGAGAGAGAGAGAGAGAGAAGAGAGAGAGAGAGAGAGAGAGAGAGAGAGAGAGAGGAGATAGAGAGAGAGGGAGAGAGGAGAGAGAGAGAGAGAGAGAGAGCGAGAGAGAGAGAGAGCGAGAGTGTAGTGGGAGGCAGTAGGGGCTTTGGGTGAGAGGAAGGGTGGGGGGGGGGTAAACTTCAAAAAGCCTCTGACTCAAGCTGCCGCTGGCCCTGACCACTCCACAGATGCTTTTGTTCATCTCTCTCGTTCTCTTCTCCCCCTCCTCTATTCCCTGTGTCTTTGGTGATACACTGGGAGCGAGGATATCAAAGTAGAGCTGTCTGTTAAGACTTCAAACCAGGCCCGTCCGTCAACCCCAATCATACTGCGCCCGAAACGGAAGACTCCGACTCGTATTTGATCATCCTCTTCAGGAGGATCAAACAGTCAAAAATGCCAGTGGAGAGTTAAGAGGGGGGGAGGAACCGGCGCTGGGGGTGTAGGGGGGGGGGGGGGCCACCGTGAAAACACTCCACTTGACTTCAGAAAGGCCAGTCTGTGGACATAAAAGTCAGACATTTCTCCTCAACACCGGAGATATATATTTAACGTCTGACACATGTAGCTTGTAGGGTACGAGGCCCAGCGAAACCTTTTCTTTTTAGCAGCTAAAGTCAGAGCCTGTTGTGTGTCCGTTGAGAAAGGTCCTCGTTCTAAGTGTCATGCTTTTTCTCCTTAAACGCAAAGCCAAATCCATATCTCTCTCTTTCTCTACCTCTCCCCCTCCCGCTCTCTTTCTCTATCTTCATCTCCATCTCTATCTGGATCTCAATATCCCTATCTCTTATCTATCTGCTGTATCCATCTTTATTTCAGTCTATCTATCATCCAGTTATTTATAGACATTGATATGTGTTTCCAGGAGGGCGGTATAGTTAGCTCTTAAATCCCCTGTCTGTGAGATCAGACTACATAATTACCTATCGCATTAAGCCTTTTTATATCCAGGAGACTTAGGCCTCGCTCTTCCTCACATAGGGCAGCGCTGTAGCAGCTGGTGGCATTAGTGGTACAGAGTAGGCCCAGGGGCGGCATGGCTTGACGGGGACTAACAGACAGTGGTGCCCCCCTGGGGCCTCACTATCCCACAATCTGTAGGAGGTGGTCTGGATCGATAGYGCCGTAGGTGGAGTTTTTTTTAGGGCATCTTGTTTGGTTGGACTCGGTCCCCAACGACCATGTCAATCCATTGAGACGGACTCTGTCTTCAYGATATGCCCTCACCGTCAGTCAATCAGTCGGCATCGTCCTTCCAAGACGAAGCACAACCAGGCCACATCCGTCTCCTCATAACCCTATCCCCAGCCCTCACTACCGTAGCAGATACACCCCTCAATCCTCTTGTGGGCACGTGTCACGCTGCAACAACAGACGCAAGGGGCTTATATCTTCCCTATGACTMGTCAGTCTGTTATACTTTAAGCCCTGGTGAACGTGGCGTTAGTGTATCCAGTAGCTATCTAATCTGTGGTGTCCGGGTCTGCTGGACTATCCACGTGTTCCAGGAAGTGCCAGATTACAAGCACACGCAGTGGTCTGACGGTGGTCAACGCTCACCACGCCACACTATAGATACTGTAAGTCCCTCTCTCCTCATCCTAATAATATGACGTAATTAGAGCAACTGATTTATATGGTAATCGGAGGCATGGCAACTCACAGAGCTGCTTATGAGCACACCTTCGCCCTTCACCTGCGCAGGCCACCGTGGACCGGTGTCAGCAGCACACTTTCGCCATGTTACGACAGGTCCAGTCGCTGTGGTCTTTCAACGGTTCTCATGACAAGCTCCGAAAAGGACTGTAAAGTCAATGCAGCTGTTTCAGAGGAGGCCTGAAATAATGTGATATATGTCCACGACCTTGGATAGGATAGGGGAAGACATATACTCATGTACACTCACATATAATCCAGACACGTGTATACACASGTAGCATCAGCTTGACCACAGTGTTCTCTAACATGACCTGTTATTCACGTGTACAAGGGAAGGGAATCTTAAATATAGGCGTCTTTAGCCCCTTTCTCCACTCTGCAACTCGTCAATTACGGCGACAAGAAGGAGTGGATTCGGGGAGGTTGCTGTTTAAGGGTGGGAGGTTATAGGGAGGGATGCGGTTGTAAATTGCTCTGCATCTGCTGCTGCGTCCCATGAAARTGAAGAATATACTGAATCAGATTTCCTGACGTGCTCCGGCGAGCCAGCCCCTTAGGAACTGTCTCCAAGGATTGTTACTATTAAAAAAGGAAGGTGTATTCGGTGTGTATGTGTGGATAGATGTTCACTCGTGTGGGGTCATTGTAGTAGCTTTCAACGTGAACAAATAAACAAATTAATATGTTTCAATAGCACACAGATTTGGGGAGGGGGCGCGGGAGTGGGGGGGGCTCGTTTTAGTAACAGATGTCCACGCAGTGGCTGGTAGGACAGCACTTCACCATCAACACGTGTTAAGTGACAGTGACGGACAGCAGGCAGTCTATTTAATAATTCAATATATTTTCATATTTTTCTCTCTCTCTCTCTGTCTGTTTTTACACTGACGGCAAAATCCAATTCCGCGACAAGGTTATGATTACAAAAATCTGCATTAAATATGCCATCTTTGGGAGGGAAAATACTGACACGGATTGTGGCTTTTGTTTGTCTGTTAATTTCTTTAGTATGCGTGTCTATATGTTGATCCTGTATCTGGGTTGAGTAATTAACATGGTGATCTACTTACACACAAACATACACAGATACTGTACCATACCCCTTATATATACCACTGGATTTTCAGGCCCGTGCCACCACATTCCCAAGTGTTTTTCTATCAGTTTCTGATTTTTTTTTTGGGGGGGGGTACTGTAATCAGATGACTAAAAAGGCAAAGACAAAAGGGAAGAGTAGACACAGGTCTTCACATTTCCCCAGCACAACGATGCGGGTAACTGAGCCTCAACTGACCAGAAATGATTTGCCTCTGTCTGTTAGACACGTAATGGAGTCATTTAACTAGTCAAATTAGGAGCTGCAGAGATGCCGCATGCTTCATTACTGGGTTCCAATGGGCACCATTTTACATTTACGTCAGGAATCATTTCAGGGCAAATTAATGTTTTTATTGTCTTGCGAAAATACACCCACATGCAMCCAGGCTCGCCACATCTAAAAGATCAGCACCACCTAGAGGTCWGAGACGGGCACTGAGAGGGAACTCCAACCCAGCAGAGTGGTTAGGTTAGGTGGGTATCATGTTTAGATGACAGTCAGTCAGTCCATTCTTAGATCCAAAACTCTAAATCAGAAGCATGTGATGGAGGATGTAGAATGTGTCCACCAGCGTGGGAGATCAAACTCTGAGTATGTGAGCGACGGCRCTGAGGGCTCTGGCACCTGTCAGCAGGAGGCTTTGACACGTCTGATTACAGACAAGAAGCAGGCCCCGTCCAGAACACAGTCTAACCACGTTTTGGGTTTCTACACTATTTGTATTGGGCATGTGGTGAAGGTTACCACATGATCAGTTCTTTCCATCCAAATCATTATTTAATTCAACTCTGGATTTGATTAAATCCTCATAGAAGTTTTGAGTTCTTTTTGAAATTAAAATATCTGTTTTGGACACATACAGGATGGACCTCAGTTGATAGACTGTTGTGGTGTTCCAGCAGTGAGTTCTACCAGTATCCATTAAGAGAAATTAGATGTGGAAGTACATGAGGAAGC
Source organism: Salvelinus sp. IW2-2015 (assembly GCF_002910315.2). Classification (NCBI taxonomy): domain Eukaryota; kingdom Metazoa; phylum Chordata; class Actinopteri; order Salmoniformes; family Salmonidae; genus Salvelinus; species Salvelinus sp. IW2-2015. The sequence goes on from NC_036850.1 coordinate 10,455,448, forward strand.
TGTCGGTTGCTGATTTATATGTCCCGTTGAAATCCCATTAAGAGAAATTATTAAAACAATCTACATGTCTTTAATAAGATTTTTTAAATGTGTTTTTATTTTGATCAAACTGGGTTTAATCGTCTGCTTGTTTCCTCATCCAAGCGCTCTCTTGGCCCATTGTTCTCTACCGCTTGCATTTGTGTTATGATAGATTGGAGCCGTATTGTATTATGATGATTGACAGGCAAGGATGTTTGTGTGTGTGTTTGTGTTTGTATGTCTTTTTGACTATACACACACCGCCCTAGCCCCCCCCCCCCCCCCCCCCCCTTTCCAGACCCTGTTGTGTGCTTGACATTCTGTCGATATCGTTACACCCAAACGCTGGACTGTTTGATCCTGTGTTTGACTGGCACGCTTTGAGCTAGAGAGGCTGTGTTTGTTCACTGCCACAGAGCCATGTTTCTCTCGCCGCTGTTTAAAGGCGTCCACCCGACCACCCAAAGTTCACTCCTGTCTCTCTGCGATAACCCACAGTCCAGCCAGACAGTCCGCCTGCTCAGTTTCATACGTTGATATAAAAGCATGTCTGATCTCTGCAAAACAGATAAGAGAACATGATGTGATACTGGGGGGTTTGAAATAACCTAAACTTAGAGTTACTCCATGGATTCACTGATCTCTCTACTGGTTCCGATTCCTGTCAGTCGAACATCCCCTCCTCTCTTTATCTTCTTTGTCCACAAAGAAAAGGAGAGGAGAGACACATTCTCCATCTTCTGTTGCAGTATTGTTTTTATTCTGTCTGTTCTATATTGATCCTGAGTGTGGCTGGTTATCTTTGCATGGTGGGCAGTTATAGATGAATACACAAAGCCTTTCATTTGGACAAGGGATCATTGTGCCGTCATCCTCCCACGCCTGGAGAGAAGCGAGAAGGGGGTGAACGGCATCCATCGAGGTGCCTTCCCGTCATCCGAGGGCATCCCGTTAGTATGAAAGAAATATCGGAGCATAGTTGCTTAAATACAGCACTTAAAATGCCCTTACTGGACCTTTATCTCAACATATTTGGTATATTTATTATGGATGGATATGATCAGGTTTTCGCTGGTACGGTTTAGCTGGTAGGGCTAGTTCAACAGTGTGTTTCTGGCGGTCACTTCATAGTTCCAGAAGGTACTCCGCAGGACTTCACCATGCTCAGAATTCTGGGAGAACTGCCTAGGGGTTCCGTTTGACCTCATGAGTTAAAAGGAAGCAGCATGAGATTGCGAGAAAGAGAGAGAGAAAATGAGAGAGATACAGACAGAGGGAGAAMCATAGAGAGAACAGAGAGAAAGAGAGACCAGGGAGCGAGAGCCTGTGATCAAGAGAGTAAGGGGAGGGGGTTTAACGTTCTCCACTCTGACAGTTGTGTGGAGTGACATCTTGAGGGTTCCTGTCCCATCCACTTCAGGCCACTCATAGGCTGGCCTGTACAGCCCACTGCTTCCCACAGCCCCCTGCACCAGAGGCTCATAATTACTCTTAAGAAGGTAATAGTGTAAAATGAATGCAGTGCTCTCTCCCCGAGGGGAACAAAGAAGCCTTATTATACAACCTCGTCAGCTCTCCTGTGTGTCTCAGCGCTGTACAATCACTGTTTTCAGCAGGATAAACAGCATGAGGTAAACGGAGCGAGAGAGAGGGGGGGAGAGAGAGAGAGAGAGAGAGAGACGACGAGGAGAGACGCGAGAGAGAAGCCGCGAGAAGAGAGAGATGGGAGAAGAGAGAAGGAGATGAGATGAGAGAAAGAGAGAAAACAACAAAGGAGAAGTGGTTGTCTCGGCCATCAAACGGCAGTCTAAGTGTAACTTCTGCTCTTAATTTGTTTTTTTTAAAAAGACGTCTTCTCTGTTCTCAGTTCTTTGCAGTTTGTTTAATTTATTTGAGGTGCAGAAACACACAACACACAACACACACACACACACACACACACACAAGCGTGCGCACACGCAAACTCGCCGCTAAGTCGAGAGACGTCTTCTCATTGGGAAAATCTATCAATAAATCGATGTGACTTTAAACACATTTCCCCCGTGACATCACTGAACTGATAAGACCTGAACTAATCTCTGTTGAGGCTGTCGGAAGAGCTTTGAACAAAATCTAGTTTGCATCTCTCAGCGAGGTTATTTGTCAATGACTTATAATCCCAGGTACATTTCCCGGGTTTTATATTAGAAACGGGTAAATGGTTCTCATGTCTGATGTTTCTCAGCCTTGGGAAAAGAGAGAGAAGSCTAAGGAACAAAAGGAATGTTATGGATTTCAATGTCGAAACAATGAGAGGAGTGAGTGATCAAAATAGGATTGTTTCTGCAGTACCTTTAGACTTGTTTCTGCCTTACCATCCTGGAAATGAGTCGACTGATGATAATGCCGATCATATTTTATAGTAATGAAATGTTCACCCTAGAAACGAAGGAACACTGTATTTTTTGAGTTGTCGTATATATATGGACAGTAAACTCCCCTTTTACCTCCCTCCACTGGCTACACACTGGTTGAATCAACGTTGAATCCGCGTCATTTCAATGAAATTACGTTGACCCAACGTGGAATAGACGTTGAATTGAAGGCTGCGCCCAGTGGGTCCTTTCTCATCCTCATCGCAGTCATGTTGTCTACCTGTACTGTAAGACACCGTCCACACCAGACAGAGCATCATGCCCAGAGCAATGAAGTGTTCCTCTTGAGGGTGTCACTACCTTGTCTAGTCCCTCCAAGGGCACGGTACTAGCCAAGAGCAGGAACAATCATCACCAAGGCTTTACCTACTTGGTAATTTATGAGGGCTCAATTAGAAGAGCACACAAAGTAATGATTTTGAAAAGCGCCTCGTCCGTGTTGTGAAATTTGATGTTCTACCTTCTGCTTATTAGAACTGCTACCCCAGATTCATAAACAGTGTTTGGAGATAAATAATTGATATTACACATTATCGCTCCAGAGCGAAAGAGAACATCTCCTTTTTTGCCGTTGTGAGTTTGCGTAGGGGGGCATTTCACTACAGAGCCTATACCCCCCCTAAATAATGATCTGTACATTACAACATTATCAGCTCCCAGAGCGAAAGAGACATCTCCTTTTTTGCCGTTGTGAGTTTGCGTAGGGGGGCATTTCACTACAGAGCCTATACCCCCCCCCCCCCCAACTCCTCTGAAAATAAGAGAGGACTTAAACAGGACACGCCCATTGTGCAACGTTCTCAGTGTCACATT
>NC_036850.1:10459187-10461125 GCF_002910315.2 Salvelinus sp. IW2-2015
ATCTTTACACGCCAAAAATCTTTCTTTGATTTGCCTTCGCTCTCCGAATCTGTTTCCCTTTTTGCACAAAACCTCACGGAAAACTTTTGCCATATCTGTCATCTCAAAATGGAGTCTTGGTCTCAGATGAATAGTTTTGATCTTTCTCGACTGTTTACGGCCGCGTCAAGTGAAAAAAAAAGACTTGCTGTAAGTGCTTACACCAGCACTAAATAGTTTGACATCTTGCTCTCTAACAACGTCTTTAAAGTAAATAAAAAACTAAACAACGGCCTAGCCTGCAATTAAACTGTAGATCTGAATATGACATGTTTGTACCAGAGTGATTTCTCTTTGCCCTTTTCATGTATCGTTTTTGAAGGGATTCTGTGTGTGTGTGATGTTGTAAGGGCTGTGTCAGATCACAAGGGGACTGTAGCCTGGGTTGAGATGTGGCCTGTGCTGATAGCCTCTGGTCACGGCTGCTTTAACCCCTCCATTCTCACTGAGTGCTCAAGGCTAGACAGTGGCGTTCATCCACCGCTGGCCGAGGACTTCATCCACCCTGAAGAGGCTGCACAGCCTCCCAACGCTCTGCTACACACGCACTTTGAGAGCTCAGTAAATATGTGATACAATTCCACATCCATTCTCCCACTCTGAGGTCCCATACAGTCTGACTGAGCAGGGTCGTAGGAAACAGCCTAGTGGTAGGAGCTTAAGGCCTGGAGATACTCTACTTTAGCAGAGGCTAAGGATTCGCCATGCAGACACAGGAAGTAAGTCCAAACAGTCTACTAGTGAATCGCTTCCGATGGTCTGAAACTCAATGCCCAATGTAGATGTATGGGGGATACCTAGTCAGTTGTACAACTGAATGCCTTCAACTGAAATGTGTTTTCCGCATTTAACCCAACCCCTCTGAATCAGAGAGGTGCGGGGGGCTGCCTTGATCGACATCCACGTCTTCGGCGCCCGGGGAACAGTGGGTTAACTGCCTTGTTCAGGGGTAGAATGACACATTTTACCTTGTCAGCTCRGGGATTCSATCCAGCAACCTTTCGGTTACTGGCCCAACACTCTAACCACTAGGCTACCTGGCGCCCCTGGCAGGTTAGCCTTTAAGGGTATTAGACTATAATTCTCCTGAAATTGAATTGGACTTCACCATAGCAATACTAATCTGTAGGTGGTCTTGCGTAAGGTAAAAACAGAGATGGTGTCCGTCAGTATATTTGGACATGTCCCCCCCCCCCATTTAAAGAAGCTGTAGAATTAACAACCTGTGTATGCGAAACGCAGATGCAGAAGAAAAGCCTCTGTTTCTTTCACTGTCTCTGTTACTGGAGCGGAAACAATGAGCCTCTGAAGCGACTCTGGCCAGCCTGGGACGAGGTCCCCCTCGAGTGACGAGATGACACTGTCTGTCACTTCCGAGAAACGGGGGGTGAGCGAAAGGAGAGAGAGAGAGAGAGAGAGAGAGAGAGAGAGAGAGAGAGAGAGAGAGAGAGAGAGAGAGAGAGAGGAAGAGAGAGAGAGAGAGAGAGAGAGAGAGGAGAGAAGAGAGAGAGAAGAGAGAGAGAGAGACGAGAGGGCCTTTAATCCCCACAGTGGGCCTGTCACCGCACCTCCTCACAGGTTCCCTACTCTACTATTACAGACAGAGAGCCCAGCCGCACAGGAACCTGCCTGCCGCTGAAGCACGGCGCATCCTAGGGCAGGAATCACACAAAATATAGTGGTTCCTAATGGATCAGGCAGGAGTTTAAAATAAGAAAAGAAGGCAAGAGAGAGCTGGAGACTGGGACGTGCTCAGTGTGAGGATTCAGACTAGCAGGGAGATGCAGACATGGTAACTTCACTTTCTTTCTTGTGTTCATCGTTAACTTGAATACACTCGTGATTCTGAAAGTACCAACAGCATAAGTGTGTCGAAACAACGATCCAGAAATACGTCTT
>NC_036850.1:10461150-10470776 GCF_002910315.2 Salvelinus sp. IW2-2015
TGATCTGAAATACCAACAGCATTAAGTTCTGTCGAACAAGATCAGAACACGTTTCTCAGAGAAGCTCTACGTGAATAATCTGAGCTTACTATCGTAATCAAGGACAATAAACAGAGGTTTACTGGGCCAGATCAAACGTAGGGTGACACCAGAAATGTCTCTGAGTGCTACAGTACGTTGCACTATCACTCTCTCTGTTTGACTCTTATCCTCTCCCTATCCTCCTCCTCCTTTTCCCTCCTCCACACCTGCCAACAGTGTGCTCTGCAATGGAAAATCACGAGCACCTGGCTTGTTTTTTTTGTTTTTTTTTAAATATGATTTTGCAGACTTCCTCTGGTCTCTGATGATTCAACAGTCCGCAGTATAACATCTGCTACTTACTCTTACTGGGTCTCAATTAAGACAGCGCTATTCATGAATCAACTTTTATTTATTTTTGTTTTGTTCACACTATATGCTCCGAGAAAGAAAGAGCCAAAAGGCCAACTCCACGCTCAAGAAGATGGTTAGAGTAGGTAAAAAGGAGGTATAAGATTAGAGAAGCTCTGGCAGTAAAGGGACACGTTTATTGGGAATAAGAACAACAACAGCTTAAACCTACAAAAGCTGGCTGTGAATTAGCATCCGCCTTTAAGAAGGACCAAAGAGAAGTGATATGATTATGTAAATGAACAGGATTTCCTGCTTGCTGGGAAGCATTTCTGACCATTCTCGTTGCAAATCCTCCATTTAAGAATATCCGAGGGAACTCCGCCGTTGCTTAACGGGATAATTATGATATACGAACCTTCCAGGACCCCCCCCCCCACACATTTCTCCGGCTCAGTCTTCTCTCCTCCCTCTCTTACCTGCAATGGTCAGCCAGCACATCCAGGAGCGTTCTTCTCCATTCCCACCGCAGCGCGACGCCACACAAAATTAGTAACCAGATATGGCAGTGGCGCGATGCTAGTGCGAATAATACCACACACTCGAGGGAGCCCAGAGCTGTGAGATTAGCACAGACAATTAATACAGGACATGCCTGCGAGAGGGCCTCGGAATATCTTTATGTTGTTTTAGCCGCTACGGCTCTAAAACTGAAACTGTCCCTGTGTGTCAGTGTTCGAGGGAGTGTGTATGTGTGTGTGTGTGTGTGTGTGTGTGTGTGTGTGTGTGTGTGTGCGTGTGCGTGTGCGTGCGTGCTCTTTCATGTCTGTATGTTGTGGAATTGAAACCTTCATTTTGACAGGTGTTGTGATCTCATCTTCCTTTTTATAGCCCTGAAGTCATGTACTGTACGGTAGCTTGTCACAGACATTCTTGTCCATTGAATATCACTAACAACTGTAACGGTAACATTTCCAGCCTGTAGTCCATGTGTAAGTGAAGGAAGGAAGTGTGTGCGGTCTATGTAAGCACAACTAGGCCCTCCCTGCGTACAGGCTTGATAGAATAAAAAGCATGCTTCATACTCAAATGAGGCCTGATGAGCACAGATGACCTCACCTCTTCCTGTTGCCAAACAAAAGGTTCATTTTATAATAGAGACGGGGGGAAATGTGGAGTACAGAAGATCCCTGGCTCGTCCCACCATCCAGAATGTGCCCTCTACAAAGACAACAAAAAAACTTTTAGCGACAGCCTTTGGTTGACCTTGTTAGCGCCAGCGCATTTGGGTAATCTGTGCTTAATTATTTTTTTCCCTCTCTTCTACATAATACTACAGCTTGTGCTCAAACCACAAGCATTTAAGACGTGGCAATTTTGTTTTTTGCACATTCCAATGCCATTATGTTACATTGTTGCCGAATAAAGGCTGGTATTATGCTCCCGCAGTAAAGGGCAGAAGTGGACGGAGTTTTTAATCTGCTGAACGAATCAATCAGGATTATGTCAGCTGAAAAGAATCACAGACAGCAGTCGCCAGTGTGTGTGCGCGTGTGTGTGGTTATTTGAAATTTTGCTTATTTAAAGGGGAGCTATTTGTTGGTCGTGAATACATGGGGGTGACTGAGATGTCATTTCTCGGTACAGAGAGGATCTCTTCTATTTATTTTATCCTCTGTGGGAGGATTGGAAGGGCGCTCATTATCATTTCAGCAGAAATGATTTAGGAGATCAAATAGAGATCGAATGCCATTTCCTTCCATTAATGCGGGGGGGTTAGTGCGTCTGTCATGGCATGGCTGCCGGCTGCCTGTGGGAAAAGACAGAGGGAAGAATGGAGGAGAGGGATTAAGAGGGACCGGGGCTTGGCAAGGGAAGTGCAGGGCTATTCATTAGAAGGGCCCAAGAGAGGCACACTGACATGCAGAGAGAGGAGAGAGAGAGGGAGGGGAGGAGACAGAGAGAGAGAGAAGAGAGAGAGAGAAGGAGAGAGGAAGAGAGAGACAGAGAGACAAGAGACAGAGAGACAGAGAGACAGAGAGACAGAGAAGAGAGAGAGAGAGAGAGAGGAGAAGAGAGATAGGACAGAGAGAGAGGAGCCTTGATCAGTAGCTGTACCACACAAAATGGAGGGTAAAGGCAAAAAGCAGTGATCACATGGTCAAGTTTGCCCTCCACATTGTGCAAACCTACTCATGCAACACTTTGTCCTGCTTTGAGACTCACACGCGTTAGGGTGAGGGTCCTGCCCTCTGGGGCCACTTTCAAACAAMCCACCTTACTGTTGGGCCTAACAGGCTACTAATGGCTTGCCAGTCACACAACCAACCCTCAAGTCACGACTATGACATAAAAAAGTGGCCTGTGTGCCATTTGTTTTGTCAACTTAGGCTCAAAATGTGACTGCATGTTAGAATCAGGAGTTGGAGTAATGCTCTCTGTGAGTTCAAATCCCTCCATTAGTGCGCTGGCTCAAAGGGTTATTTTCATCATCAGGAGCACTAAAACCCWTGCATACTTCTTCCGTCTGAATAGCCATTTTCTCTGTATTGTATTTATGTATTGAAAAAAGGTAATAGATCAAGCACATTCCATTATTCTCTTATAAGATCATTAGCAAATATAATTAGATATGAAAGAAAGTAATTTGGAAAAGAGGGGGAAAAACGCTATCAGGCAAAGAAGACAGATTGTTGCATCAGAGTGTTTGGGCTTAAATTGCTCAGCGGAGGTATTATCTATCTAACCATCTTCTTCTCAGAAATAGTCACTGGAAGAGGGAGGGAACTCACTCCAGCCCACTGTTTCTCAACCAAGACCTAGCTTTTTCCTGTACGCCAATGTCTCATACAATACCTACGGGTAAGGGGGAATAAATCAAATAAATAACATCTAAAACAACAATACCTACATTGTGTAGTGCCGTTCTTTAAAAAATACAATATCAGACAGTGCGGAATAGGCCCCCTTCCTACTGCATATATGGATTCTCCTTTTGTACTTTTGTCTTACCTAAAAAGGAAACACAAATCTTCTTCCTTGATGCAGTATCGCTGGGAACCCATTCATTGTGCCACTACCACATGTAGGAGTTTGTCACTGTTTGTGCACCTTAACGCGGTAGTGTGCTTTCTAATGAGGATCTGAGCAGAAACAGCCATAAACACAAAATCCTGTCTCACCGCAAATGTACTTTTTTCTTCTTTAGTGGTGCTTTAAGGGATGGGGGTGGATGTGGATTCCTCTTGTCTTTGTGAATCGCAGCAAATGGTATTCATAAACATCCTGTATTCATTAAAACCTTCTAAAAATATGATTTGGGTGCACTTCCTCGTGCTCAAGCGGTGGTGTGTGCTGTTCATATTTACATATTTATAAATACTGGGCTGTACAATGAGGCCTACCTTTGCCAAAAACAACACTTTTCTACTGTCGCCGGATGCCTGGGAGAGAACAAAGGCCTCAGAGGCACCTTCAATGGCAGTACTCTATGTAACTGACTGCTTGCCAGCCTGCAGCAGACTCAAATGTACATAGGGCTAGGGCATCAGTCACTTCCATGGCACTTATGGTACAGCTAAACTCAAGTCTCATGCAGTCAAACCCACRTCATTAGAGGACTAGCACTTAATCTACAATACATGGAGGCTAGGATTATCTGGGGGAATAACTTCTCCTGCTTTAGTTTTGGCCTCATCAGAATTACAAATATTAATTTCCAACCTTTACATAAAAATAACAAATACAGAGCAAAACACAATGTAAAATGGAAGCATTTATACTGCTTTCCATAGTAACTGATTAGCTTAGTCTTCTGTAGTCAGGTGAGAGACTATGCTTAGAGACCCCCACTCTAACTCTAGTATTTCCCAAGGCGGTTTACAACACATGCTCTCAGCCTTGTGTTAGGCCATTGTTCTGTCCGTCTATTCATTTATCCATTCTGTTAAGCATGACACATGTATTAACACAGTGTGGATCCTGGAGCTATGTGTCCTCTTACCATATGCCTGGGTTTCTAGGGCCCTCTTCTCCAGTAAATGGCCATTCTGACTGTTATCTCACAGTTTACCAGTAGAGGGCGTCCTCACCCTTTCAGCATTTCAATAGTCCTATTGTGAATACGGAGCATTTTTACAATTCATTGCGAAATATATACGTTCGCATACAAATAATGTTCTAATCAGTTGTCACAGATATAGAGAGTCTTGCTGACCTGATGCGGTTGTATAAATTGTAGCATTTACCCATCCCAATATAATTTGTTTGCATAATACATGTAAGGCTTTTCCTAATGGTAGGATTCCTTACATTATAATGATAAAGTGTGTAGTCTACAGCATTGACCAGATAGTATTTATTTAAACCGTATTGACCTGGTATGATAAACAGTAGTTGTTTTTAAGATGGCAGACACAAGTGGAATGTCAACGAGGTCCTTGGGTTGGCTGGTGAGGTGCATCTGTTCCGCACCCGAATGGGAAATTAAAACTGAGAGGAAGTTATGAGGAATCTATAAAGTTGGCCTGGAAATCTCCCGTTCGCAGTGGCAGTTGTTTGGGGAGAAGAAATGTCGTGCTTAAATAATAACATTCCAGGTGGCTTAGTTAATGAACAGTGAAAATCAAATATGGGGCTTAAGCTGTAACTCGTTACTGGAAGTTTTTTTTCCAAGGGAAATCACGAGGAGAAGCCACCCTTGAGAGACCAGATACTTTTTATGCAAAGAAAAACATTTCTTTGTTTATTAGGTGGACTACGACAACATATTTAGTTTAGTGGGGGGGGGGGGGCGACATTTAGTCTGATTCCTTATTGAATAGTTGACTAATGATATATTGATGCGTGAAGCATAGATGTAGACATATAATGGTATAAACCAACAGACTGTTCCATCATATTGCCATGTAAAATGCATACATGACATACACAGGCTTAGTCTGCCATCTGGTGGTAAAAGTTGGCTCTGACAGTATTTCCTTAGACTGCATCATCATACAGTACCATGCAGATGAGACTGCAAATGATGGACTGAACAGTGATGCGCTCTCTTTAAGAGATTAAAGCAGTTGTGTGCAGCATGTCTTCAAAGCTAACTCCCAGCGATGATCGTTTTAATTTGTTGATGCGTCTGGCACAGGATGTTTCAAGTGTGAATTATGATCCCTAATAACTAGGGTTCTGGTTGTAGGGCACACTTATCTCCAGATCTTCCAGCGTTAATATCAGATAAGCCCGGAGAGCTACTTTAATTATCTTTAGAATCTTCATCTGCCTTTTCTAAACTGTTTGACATGTGAGTTTTAAGTGATGACATGTGAGTTTTAAGTGATGACATGTGAGTTTTAAGTGAACGTACGCCGCATCTTGATTTGAGAGTGACGGTGTGATTGTGTGCTTTATACAGAGAGAGTAGGTGTCAGCGATATTGTTCTTTGGTAAATCCAAATGATGTTTTAGCCGTTTTTAGTTTTCCGTTGCTCTGCACCGACTCTTCATTTCATTTCGATATCTTGGTCGTGACAGCACAATCAAATAAACACGTTTTAATTTCATTTTGTCAGTTTCATGACGGCACTTTAAAAGAACATGACATGGAAATGCAYTCAGTAGATTTTATCGCCAAATACATTTCTCAGAAGTTGTCGAGGGAATGAAACTGTGAAAGGAAACAGGGGTTGTATTATTTAGCTCTCACACTGTTTCAGAACTTCAAGATAAGCGTGTTTTACTGTCCGGGATTCAAACTTGCATTCCAATTGCTTACTTCAGTTCACGATCACCAAGTTATCACACTTATCTAGCAAACAAACTTGCTTGGAAAAAGTATGGAAATCCTTTTACTGCTAGTGTCTCATACCATTTTTAGTCTGCAACCTTTGCTAAACACCTCACAACCTCACCTCTGGGTCCCTGTTTTAGACRTAGCCTACATTTGAACTAAGTTTAGAAATGTGACATTTAGTCATCGCAATGTTAGTCCAGAAGTTTGTCTGTCATACATGTGTAATGCTAATGCTAATTGTTGGTTCCAGAACAGAATGTCAGTTTCTGTTTTGCTCCTACTTCACCCTATATGATGTTTGTTACAGTGAGAGGCGGCCATTTTGTGTGTATAACTGCTATGCTATGTTTAGTGTCAGAATGGTTGTGTTGTGGCTGTGGTGGGGGCCGGTGCAGTCGTGTTAATCTGCGTTTGTTCTCTTAACTGTAGTTCATCTGTGGGTAGGAGAGGAGGAAGGCCATGGAGCCCTGGGCCCCGCGCTGACCCTCGACCCTAACCTCGCGCTGCCTAACCTAGCTGACACTGAGACGCACGACGCAGGCTCTCTTAACAGAGACTAACTCCCGCCCGAGCACCCGGCTGGAGCAAGGCAGGAACATGATGATGGTGATGATGGTGATGATGAAGGAACACACTATATCAAAGACTTTATTTAAAACATGGTACCATCAAACAAGAGAAGTCATTCAAAATGAACTATGAAGAAGTGTTTCTGCCCTGTGTGAGGACGGAGAGGAGACTGAGAGACAGACCTGCTTAAAGGACTTGTAGAGGCCACTGGATGTGACGCTCAGCAAAGTGACAGACAGACAGACAGCGACTTGAACCATTCTGTTTCCTGTCCTCTCATGGATGACTCCTCCCTCCGTCTTCTGTCTTCTTCATGTCTCTCCTTTGATTTGATGTTTTTGATGAAACTACCTGCTAAATGACAGTACCTAACACGCCCCTACTATGACACATTCCTTGATCCAAGATGGCGTCCATCATTGTTGACAAAAAAAATGTGATACTATTCAGACTGAACTGTTGTGCTGATCCTGTGCTTCACCTGTACGACAGACTCTCTCTCTCTCTCCTATCAGACCCAGTACAAAGACAGGCATTCAATGACCCCTGGGTCACAGTAATGGTATTGTCCCTGGACTGTACCATTCCCACTCTTGTCCTGCTGGAGCTGTAGCTTTAACTCGCTCCTTTTGACCAGACCAACCATCTATGGAGACCAAGCACACTTATTGCCATGCACATTTTAGTTGCTATTTTCTACCCTGTTTTAGGGCACAATGCTCTGTGTGTCAAAAACGAATTAACAGGGAGAGAAAAAAAAGAAGGAAAAACTAAACCCTAAGTATGACATACTCTGACAATCTTTTCCTGTGCTAGCTAACTAAGAGAGAGCGATAGTTTTCAGATATGATTGGGATGTTAGTAGATGTGACAACGAGAAGAGAAAGCCTGAGCATTGTACTGTACAGTGTGATGATGGGCAGAGGACTGAGGATCCTCACCCAACCCCCTCCCCGTAACGGAAACAGGACTGAAGTGAAGACTCTGCCCTAGCATGGTCCACTCGTGTCTTTCCTCGCTCTATATGACAGAGCCTGTAGATGCTCAGAACTACATGTAAAAAGAGAGAAATAGCAACAAATAAAACGTTGTTTGTGAAGAGCAAAAAGTGTTGAAGTGACAGTAATAACTAGTTTACACGCCCTTGTCCTGTAGATAAACATAGAGCTTGAAGAGAAGTTATCAAAAACAAAACGGGATTGTATTTTCCCTTCCCTTTTCATCTCTCTTATTGACTTCAAGGACTATAGTGTTTGCAAATGTTCGTAAGATACTGCCACCAATCAATGTTGCAAAGTGTTACTGACTACTGAAACGGTTTGTTGTATTTACTTTGAAAAATAAGAAAAAACTGGAAAAACAAGTGTTGTCTAGCCTTAGATACAGTCAACGTTGTTGCATCAACGAAGCTAGTTGTTTTAGATGGTAGGCCTTAGGGTTGAGCTTTTTTTGTTCAAGTACTGTACTTTTTTGCCTTCTACATTTTAAAGAAAAAAAAGAAAAAGATTGACAATCTACTCATGTGCTCCAAACATATGCCCATATATACATAATACATTATGCATAGAAGGATTTTTGTTTTGTTTTTTTTTTGTTTAAAAAAAAAAGTATTTTGCACTGTGATTAGTATTATAAATCAAATCTATACAGTACAAAACTAGCTAACTAACTACAATGAAGGTGTGTATCTGTGTGTCCCTTGACATTGTGAAATGTTTCTATGTCCTCTTGTGAACCCTGAGAATTCTAATGCGGTATGTACAGTGCAAATATATACAGTACATTTTCAGTTTGAAGGACTACAGTACATGGCTTTGACAAAATGTTATCATAGTGCCGACCCAAGGCATGCAAGTCACTTGTGTGGTCATCATTTACATACTGTTTGTTACTAAAGCAGAGTGATGATCGATGCTCAAATTCCACATCGGGTTGAAATTCCTCTCCATCTAAAAAAGCCTCTTGTTTTTTATTTGCTTTTCTAGACTTTAGAATTCCCAATTCCAAAATATGAAGAAGAAAAAAAGGATGAGAAATTAAAACAAAAAGTGGTATTGTAGGGAATTAAACAGGGTGCTGAGAAGTGGATTGTGGGACTGGGTCTGAGTTAACCAATCAGAGGGCCCGGTCAGTCCCATAGTGATGCCCTCTCTCCGTTGTGTGGTTGTATACCTGAGAGGGGATAATATTAACTGTCTGGCTCTCTCTGAACCAGTATATGAGCATTCCACGTACGAACCTGTCTTGTGAGCTGAAAACCTTTTGTTTGCTGTATTCTCATGGCAGATGCTTCGTTTTGTAACTACTGACTACTAACTTACTGTATAATAAAAATAAATGTATTCAAACTATACTGATTGTTGTGACGATGGATTTCTCTTTTTCCACAGGGTAAACAGTCAGAGAAATAAAAGCATCGAAATGCCAGTGTTGAGTAAACAACAGTTCTGAAACACTGTCACTCCTCCAAACGATTCTGTTTCCATTCTACTCCTTTATCCCAAGCATCATGACTATGCACACTGTTGTAATAGCTACAATAACAAACTAATTCGGAGGCCTATGTGATATTTCATCCACCACACATCAACAAATCCCTCACTGCATGGATGGAGAACTTCCTCTTGCGACTCAGATAGTTTTGGCCTCTCAAAATACATACACACATGAATGTGCCTAGCCATGAACACCACCCCCTAATACATCAAGTACAAGCATACTGAAATGGTACCACTCATGCAAACCAGAGAGACCCACAATGGACCACATCCCAACCTGACACACTCACACACACACAGAGTCACTACACCACACACACACACACACCACACACACACACACACACACACACACACACACTGAAGAAAGAAAAGTCAGTGTTCAGCTAGAGCATTTCTTC
>NC_036850.1:10470934-10568434 GCF_002910315.2 Salvelinus sp. IW2-2015
GACTGTTGTTGGTGAAGCGCTTGTTATATTGGGCTGAACGATGCATCTTTCTCCCTTCTCCCTGACTTCACTGTTAAGTGCTGTACAAGGAAGTAGCCGGAGGGGATACAGAGCTGACTGACTACAGAGCTGACTGTGTAGCACCAAACTGGCCTGGCCCGTGACAGCTCAGATGACAAGTTATGGTGTTGCTAACAGTAGCACCGTGCCCTTGGGCCAATGTATTGTTAATTCCAAAACACCATCGAGTGTTATTTCAGGGTGGGCAAATAATTGCTCTTCTCCTTGTTTCTTTTTTTTCTAGTCTATCCATCACCCAAAGTTGTTTTAGGCATATTGTGTGTAATTGGTTAGTGTGTGTATGTGTTGCTCTGTTTATGTGTGTGTGTGTGAGTATGATCTATGACAGATAGTGCTTTGATGTCATTTTTCACAGGTCCATTACCGAGTTTGAGGGTGCTGCACCTTCGAACCCTTGAGACCATGTTTGTCTCATCTACGGAATCTCTCCATTTCCCATAGCAATGTTATAGGCAGGAAAGTAACTGCATCAGCACATTCAAAAAGATAGAACTTCCTTACCCACGTCAAAAGTACACAAAAGTACACTCAAGTCCGTTTTGTTCCCCTAGTTCAAGTCTGTGATGTTTTTCAAGGGGAATTATCTTATGTTTTTATTCTTCCTCTGGTGGTGTGGGCTGAAACCTGATCCAGGTCTGGTTGATGGGATCCATATTTGAGTTAACCTAACGTCAGGACCCAGTCAGGACCCAGCGGCTGCTGAGCCTGCTGGGAAGAGGCTCAGGTCAATGGCTGACACATTTTTAAACGGATCAGCTACACTGCACCAGATGTGGGGCCGCTAGTGATGCACGGGAATCTGGTCCTAATAAAACTCACATCCGTGAAAAGTAACCATTTGACTTATTTATTTTCTCCCTCTGTCTCTCTCTTTCTCTCTCTCTCTCTCTCTCTCTCTCTCTCTCTCTCTCTCTCTCTCTCTCTCTCTCTCTGGTAATGATATGCAGTAAATAGTGTTTAAAGGAAGGATGTGTTGTATGGTTACAAATCAGATAGATAATCAAAACCAGGATATTAATGTGCGTGTGTGTTCACCTACTGTGAATGTGAACGTGCACGTGTCACTGATTCAAGAACACATCAGGTCATTTTTCATTAGATTCTGTTCGTATGTCTTTTCATTGCTTGATGTTCTGTGATGCGTCATCAGTTTGCCTCATACCTTCAGAGCCTTGTGAACAATTTCTCCCTTCATTTTAGCTTATTTTCTCCACTCTCTCACATCTCTTTCTGCTTGTCTCTCTCTCTTCCTCTCTCTCCGTCTGTGACCATTTCCTCTTTCCTTTTAACGCCAATTGTGCTGCCATGTGTTGTCGCGGCGATTGATGTGCTTAAGATATCGTGCGGCTCCTTTTCAAGATGTGCCAGCAAGCTTGTAAATGGGCAGATTGTACCTCCAAGTTGGAAACCCGGTCTGCGCTCATGTTCAGACTGTGGGTTAATTTTCACAGCCTCCATGTGCCAGAATCTCTGCCATTAATGCACTTCCCCATGGCCACCAGGAGATAATAGACCAGCTCTTTACACATCATGAGGCAAACTGTAGCAATTTTATCAACCTCATCAACCGTCACCACCGTCTAAGAATAACAAGTCTTTTTATGTGAAATATCATCTCATGAACATGCTGAGCTTACTTATGATCTGCTATTTAAACGCGTACCCATCTGTAACCATAATATGTTATAATCGTGGGCCTTTCTCGACTTGCTTTGACGCTATCCTCATAACAGGGAGATCATAACAGGAGATCATGAGCCTATTTGAATTTCGAGAAAATACGGTACTCTTTTGTGATTCCGAAGCCGAAATGTATTCTCTTTTCTATAACATACACCGACCACACATACCCACCACACTTAACCTACCCACCATGACACCACATCAGACACTCACTGTCATCTGCCACATAATGTCATCTCTCTCTGTCCAATCCAGTTTAACAATCCCTGCATTACAGTCCACCGAAATGCTGTTTATTCTGTATTGTATTCTTCTTTAGAGTAATCTCTCTCTAAAATCACACACACACAACACACACACAACACACACACACCCACACACACACACACACACACACACACCACACACACACACACACACATCACACACACACACACACACACACACACACACACACACACCACACACACACACACAACACACACACGCACACGCACACACACACACACACACGGAGAGACACACACACACACAGAAACACCACAGTCCTGGCTTCCTGTTTCCTGGTAAATGTGTCTCTGTTGCTCGTCTCAGGCTCTGGCTTATGAATCGATGATCATGTGGTGTAAGGGAGATAGATGGCTTTTAGCTCCATCTTGTCTCCTCTAATTGTAAAATATTAGTTACATTAGACTCTGCCTTGTGATTAATGGAACTTATTTGGAGGTGGCCCTCTCCTGGCCCTCCCCCTTCCAAAGTCCTCCACTGACTTTTGAGAATTGAGTGATTTCACTTAAAGCAGACAAATAGGGCTCTCTCTCTCTAAGAGGAAGAGAGAAGAGAGAGGCCGAGCAAAGGGAAGAGAGAAGGAGGTAAGGAAAATAAGAGACGGGAGGGTGAGGGGGAGGAGGACAGAGGGAGATAAGGACAGGCAAAGCTTGTGTGGGGGAAAGCACTGATAATAAGGTTTAAAAAGTTATGCCAGAAAAAATAAGCCAAGAAATGTAAGCTTTGCAGGAAATAAAGCTTCGCCAGATWTATACCGTATAACACATTGCAGATCACACGCTGAAAATACAACCCGATCTCACAGAAGGAAGTGAAGTCTTGATCTTGTTCTAAACCTGGTCGTCACTGAGAAAGGTACGTATATTCATCATAACGGACTGTATTAAGAATAGTGCTTTCCAATAACCCTCAGCCCAGTCCTCTTGCCTGGAAACACAGTGACTGTTATTGATACCCGCAGACCACTTAGCCGTGCTGGAAACATGTTTGTGACGGCCAGAGACCGGGTTGCCCTTGTAATGTCTGCCATTGGAGAGAGATAGATCATGTTATGGCAATATGAGCAGTTTGTAGGGGACTTACTCAATACAGAAACTTTTCCATCCCGGCCCTCCTCTGTTCCTGAGCCCATGGGAAGTGTGATGTTTTCTTTCGTCCTCTCTTCTGTTGTTTTTTCTTTTTTTCTTAATTGGCTCAGAGGCCTTGAGCAGCACCTGGCATGTATCGGGGCGAGCTGACATGATCTGCTCTGTTCAGGACACCGTCTCCTCTGGCTGTTCAGCTCCCACGGTTAGCCTGACACACACATCACTCTCTGTTCTCTGTGAGCCACTGCTTCAGTCATAATGCTCCTTTTTTGACACGGGTTCATTTTTATCATCCTTTCTAAGAAGGTCAAACGGAAGTTTCCACCAGGCTTATCTACAGTATGAGTGGTTTATTACCTTTCAGTCCAAATGAACTATTTCTTGTTGTTTCTATCTCTCCGTTTCTCTTACACAAGCACACAGAGACTGTAGCCTACACTCTTACAGACTTGGGCATCCATTATCTGCCTGCAGTGACAGGTCAGCAATAGACTGTGCAGTCTTTAGCTCTTGACGGACAGTGGGAGAAGAAGGCTGGAGACAAACGCTTATGAACTGTCCATCCCCAGGCCGGCTCCTCTGCTCCCGGACACATGCATGCACACACACACACACACACATGCACACACGCACACACATACACACGCGTGCATGCACACACCCACACTGACCTGGTCCTGCTGAGACAAGTTGACATACAGGCTTCATCACATGATGAATTTACTACTCCATACCCTTGAGCGCCAACAGTCCTCAGCCAACGCAGTGGGAGAGGCTGCAGTTTGTGTCTGCTCAACGGAGACGACACTCTGCCACTGCAGGTACAGAGGCCCTGACCACTGGAGAAGCTTGACCTTACAGTGTGTGGTTTATAGTCCTAGTTGAATGGCATCTACAAACACGAAGAAATCAACTGTTTTTTAGTGGAATAGAGACAAAGAAGGAGAGAGGGGGTGAGAGAGAGATAGAAAGGAACTTATTAACAGCTCCTTCAGTGATGAATAACCTAGTTCAGTATTTAACATGGGACTGAATCCCCAGTGATGACTTTGTAGCTTTCTTTGATGCATCAACACCCCCTCCACTCTGCTTTTCCTTAAGTGTATTCCTTAGTGTTATGTGTGTGTTGGTTTTTCTAGTTAACCAGAGAAATAGACCAGATTGCTATTCCCCGAACTTCAGCCCAATTTTACATCAACACACACAGACTTCTGAAAGCTCTTAATACTGGGGAAATTTTAAAAATGAAGTCAATCCCTCAAGGCCTTTGGATGTAAATACTAATATTTTTGGTAAATCAATAGACATGTTCCTTGAATCAGAGTAAAAATTAATAAGGTAGACCAGGGTTCCCCAACTGGTGGCCCGACCACCGAATTTGGCGCGCGGGTGGTTTTATTTGGCCCCCAATGTTTTCTGAGCAAAAATAAGATAAAATCTTATTATTAATTTTGGGGAATTTTCATTGTTGGACATAAAAGACTGTAAAAACACCAGGAAATCATCTCCAAGTGATTTAAATTTTGGAAATCTGTTCCCAAGTATTCCCACGCATAATAGAGAGACACATGTTCATATACAAATGTCAGCGAGGTTTGAAATTAGTATGTTTTAGTCAAATATCTGTTTGGGCTTTGTGCGAGCAATTTGCAGTCTACAAATGATTTGTAATATGTTCCGGCCCCATGACCACCAAGGCCAACGACAGATTCTAGTTGATAACTCCTGGGGTATACATTCTAATGCTTTTTCCCAGCCATTACATTTTCCTGTCGGATGTTTACAGATCCATGCTAATGGACGAATGGATGCTACTGTAACGTAGAGCTGGGACGATAAACCGAAAATGATCGACCCCGACAGTACCGATCACTCATCGCAGGCATTTTGCTGATATTGTTCATTACAATAAGTAGCCTATAGTATAGAAATGAAATAAGTTTGCTAATATGGGTGATTGTTAATGGGACAATTGGTTGCTACAACCATCAAACTAGTAGTAGTAGTAGTAGTAGTAGTAGTAGTAGTAGTAGTAGTAGTAGTAGTAGTAGTAGTAGTAGTTTAAAGGATAATTTTAAAAAACGGTGGTGAACATTAATATTAGATGAGGGCAGTGGAAAGGTAGGCTCCTAAATGGCAGGTAATCGTTGCGATAAGCCTTCACTGGCCGCCTACTCGTCTTCTTTCTGGGAACATTAACGTTATAAACTTATCGTTCTATTTATTGTTGTCGCATCAATTCAAGCATTTTATCGCAATGTGGATTTTTGTCCATATCGCCCAGCTCTACAGTACACTCTTAGAAAAAAAAATGTTGTCAAATCAAATCAAATCAAATGTTATTTGTCACATGCGCCAAATACAACAGGTGTAGACAGTGAAACTCTTACTTACAAGCCCTTAACCAACAATGCAGTTTTAAGAAAATACCCCCCCCCCCCCTCCAATAAAGTAAGAGATAAGAATACAAAATAATTAAAGAGCAGCAGTAAAATTACAATAGCGGGGCTATATACAGGGGGTACCGGTACAGAGTCAATGTGCGGGGACACCGCTGTCGAAGAACCTAAAAGGGTTCTTTGACTGTACCCGTAAAATAACCCTTTGAAGAACCCTTTCTGGTTCCAGGTGGAACGCTTTTGTTTCCATGTGGAACCTTTTTGGGTTCCATTTAGAACCCTTTCCGCAGAGATTTCTACTTGGAACCAAAAACGGTTCTCCTATGGGGACAGTCGAAGAACCCTTTTGGAACCCTTTTTTCTAAGTGTGCTGTAACGCTTAGAAATAATGACTAGGATGCCCCAGAAAGGGTTATAGGTCAGAATATGGGGGTGTAGATGTATAGGTTGGACATGGAGGGTGAGGTGGTACTTAGGTGATTGGGAGTGCTGTTTGCTGACTAAACTCTGAGCCTTTACAACACGCAGGTTATTATTGGCCGACAGATGGTGCATCACATTTTACTGCTCACACCTTCTGTGGCTCTCTCTCTCCCCAGACGCAACTCCACTCCCCCCCCCTCTTCAGAGGAATGGACTATAGCGCTACTCTTTGATACACAACACTCTCTCTCAAACCCATACACAAACACAAACACACATGCTCACCTCTCTCGGTATTTGTCTCTTATAGAGACTCGAACACCTTACTTTGTTTCTCTGATTGTCATGCACATTCTGTACATATCCACGGCAGCACACAAACATACACATCATCCTGTCGTATATGTTTGCATGTAGAGATATCGTTTCCTTGTACATGTTAATTAGAGACTGCTTTGTGATATTAAAGGACTTCCATGTACAGTTCACATGTTTTCTTCACCTCCCAAAGAAATGTATTGCTTTCCTCCTTAAAGGGATATTTCAAGATTTTGGCAATGAGGCCCTTTATCTACTTCCCCAGAGTCAGATGAACTGGATTTTTATGTCTCTGCGTGCGGTTTGAAGAAAGTTGCTAACTAGCGTTAGCGCAATGACTGGAAGTGTATGGGTATCCGGCTCACGAAACTAGCTCTAAATTCCTTTATACTGGACACATTATAGACATAAAAATGGTATCCACAAGTTCGTCTGACTCTGGGGAAGTTGATAAAGGGCCTCATTGCCAAAATCCCGAAGTATCCCTTTAATAATGATGTAATTTGTCATTTATTCAGAACATATTATGGTCATTTTTATACATAGAGATTCGAACACAGCAATATAAAAGGCTATTTTAAAGATGGCAACAAGGTTTCCCTAATACAAGTTAAAATGGTTTGGCCTACTTTACTTGTGCCATTCTTTATTTCTACACTTAGGGGAGAGTGGCGTATGTCGTGCCAAAATGGTTAGTTGAGCCATCCCTTGTTTCTAGGAAACCATTTAATCATGTGACCAAATATTTAGGAAGAGGTCATCATTTCATGGAGTTTGTGGAGGAAGAACCCATGTGGCTTTTTATAAAAGGCAATTTTAAAGTTGGCGAAAACATTTCTCTAGTACAAGTGAAAAGGGTTTTGCTTGATTAACTTTACTTGTGCCATTTTTATTTCTAAATTTAGGCTCAATCCCAATCCCTTAGCCCTCCCCCTTGTTTTCAGGTGTCCCTCGGTGATGGAGTGTCTCTCAAAAACAAAGCAACTAGTGGTAGGGAGAGGTAAATAATCCTAAGGAATGGGACATCACTCGCACACTGCAAAAGCCGCCAAAGGATAGCCTACCACGCAATTCATTGACTACAAGCCTTGTGTTTTTCACAATGCCTGTACTGGTGGCAGTAATAGCTTTCCTCACGTTTCTCATGCAACAAATATGTGCTTACCGTATGAGCAACAAATGAGAACTGCAAAACAACAATGTGTCATAATGTAGCCACCCTCTGGCTGCCGTGGCTGTATTTCAACGTATTGAAGCAGGAACATTAATTTACATAATAGCAGCTTGACATGTAACAAATCAAATCAAGTGTAGACCTTACAGTGAAATGCTTACTTACAAGCCCTTAACCAACAGTTTAGTTCAAGAAAGAGTTCAGAAAATGTTGACCAAATAAAATAAAGTAAAAAAGAATAAAAAATAAACAAAAGACAATAGCATTAACGAGGCTATATACAGGGGGTACCGGTACCGAGTCAATGTGCGGGGGTACAGGTTAGTCGAGGTAATTTGTACAAGGAGGTAGGGGTGAAGTGACAATGCATAGATAATTAACAGCGAGTAGCAGCAGAATACAAAAAAAATGGGGGGGTCAATGTAAATAGTCCGGGTGGCCATTTGATTAATTGTTCAGCAGTCTTATGGCTTGGGGGTAGAAGCTGTTAACGAGCGTTTTGGTCCTAGACTTGGCGCTCCGGTGCCGCTTGCCGTGCGGTAGCAGAGAAAACAGTCTATAACTTGGGTGACAGGTGTCTCTGACAATTTGTTGGGCCTAGTATACAGGTCCTGGATGGCTGGAAGCTTGGCCTCAGTGATGTACTGGGCCGTACGCACTACCCTCTGTAGAGCCTTATGGTCAGATGCCGAGCAGTTGCCATACCAGGCAGTGATGCAACCGGTCAGGATGCTCTCGATGGTGCAGCTGTTGAACTTTTTGAGGATCTGGGGACCCATGCCAAAACTTGATGTTAATGGGGGCCTGTTCGGCTCGCCTTTTCCTGTAGTCCACGATCAGCTCCTTTGTCTTGCTCACATTGAGGGAGAGGTTGTTGTCCTGGCACCACACTGACAGGTCTCTGACCTCCTCCCTATAAGCAGTCTCATCGTTGTTGGTGATCAGGCCTACCACTGTTGTGTCGTCAGCAAACCTAATGATAGTGTTGGAGTCGTGTTTGGCCACGCAGTTGTGGGTGAACAGGGAGTACAGGAGGAGACTAAGTACACACCCCTGAGGGGCCCCAGTGTTGAGGAGCAGCGTGGCAGACATGTTGTTGCCTACCCTTACCACCTGGGGGCGGCCTGTCAGGAAGTCCACGATCCAGATGCAGAGGGAGGTGTTTAGTCCCAGGGTCCTTAGCCTCAGTGATGAGCTTCGTGGGCACTATGGTGTTGAACACTGAGCTGTAGTCAATGAACAGCATTCTCACATAGGTGTTCTTTTTGTCCAAGTGGGAAAGGGCAGTGTGGAATGCGATAGAGATTGTGTCATCTGTGGATCTGTTGGGGCGATATGCGAATTGTAGTGGGTCTAGGGTATTAGGGAGAATGCTGTTGATGTGAGCCATGGCACTTCATGGCTTACCGACGTGAGTGCTATGGGGCGGTAATCATATATGCAGGTTACCTTCGCTTCCTTCTGCACAGGGATTATGGTGGTCTGCGTGAATCATGTAGGTATTACAGACTCGATCAGGGAGAGGTTGAAATTGTCAGTGACGACACTTGCCAGTTGCTCCGTGCATGCTTTGAGTACATGTCCTGGTAATCCGTCTGGCCCCACGGCTTTGTGAATTTTGACCTGTTTAAAGGTCTTGCTCACATTAGCTACCGAGAGCGTTATCATACAGTCGTCCAGAACAGCTGGTGCTCTCGTGCATGCTTCAGTGTTGCTTGCCTCGAAGCGAGCATTAAGGGCATTTAGCTCGTCTGGTAGGCTCGTGTCACTGGACAGCTCGCGTCTGGGTTTCCCTTTGTAGTCCGTAATAGTTTTCAGGCCCAGCCACATCCGATGAGCGTCATAGCCGGTGTAGTGGGATTCAATCTTAATCCTGTATTGACGCTTTGCTTGTTTGATGGTCCATCTGAGGGCATAGCGATATTTGTTTTAAGCGTCCGGATTAGTGTCCCGCTCCTTGAAAGCGGCAGCTCTAGCCTTTAGCTTGATACTGATGTTACCTGTAATCCATGGCTTCTGGTTGGGATATGTGTGTACGGTCACTGTGGGGACGATGCCGTCGATGCACTTATTGATGAAGCCGGTGACTGAGGTGGTATACTACTCAATGCCATTGGATGAATCCCGGAACATATTCCAATCTGTGCTAGAAAAACAGTCCTGTAGCGTAGCATTCGCATCATCTGACCACTTCCATATTGAGCGAGTCACTGGTACTTCCTGCTTTAGTTTTTGCTTGTAAGCAGGAATCAGGGGGATAGAATTATGGTCAGATTTGCCAAATGGAGGGGGGGGCTTTGTATGCATGTCTGTGTGTGGATTTTTTTATTTTTTTATTTAACTAGGCAAGTCATTTAAGAACAAATTCTTATTTTTAATGACGACCTAGGAACAGTGGGTTAACTGCCTTGTTCAGGGGCAGAACAACAGATTTTTACCTTGTCAGCTTGGGGATTTGATCTATCAACCTTTTGGTTACTAGTCCAATGCTCTAACCACTAGGCTACCTGCCACCCCCATTAAAGGAGTGAAGGTGGTCTAGAGTTTTGTTTCCTCTGGTTGCACATGTGACATGCTGGTAGAAATGAGGTAAAACGGATTTAAGTTTGCCTGCATTAAAGTCCCCGGCCACTAGGAGCGCCGCTTCTAGATGAGCATTGTCTTGTTTGCTCATGGGCTTATACAGCTGGTTGAGTGCGGTCCTAGTGCCAGCGTCGGTTTGTGATGGTAAATAGACGGCTACGAATAATATAGATGAGAACTCTCTTGGTAGATAGTGTGGTCTACAGCTTATCATAAGGTACTCTACCTCAGGCGAGGAATACCTCAAGACTTCTTTAATATTAGACATCGCACACCAGCTGATATTGACAAATAGACACACACTCCCACCCCTCGTCTTACCAGACGTAGCTTCTCTGTTTTGCCGGTGCATGGAAACTCCTGCCAAACTCTATATTATCCGTGTCGTCGTTTGGCCATGACTCAGTGAAACATAAGATATTACAGTTTTTAATGTCCCGTTGGTAGGATAATCTTGATCGTAGGTGAACTATTTTATTTTCCAATGATTGCACGTTGGCCAATAGAGCGGATGGCTGTAGGGGTTAGCTCGCTCGCCTTCGAATTCTCAGATGGCAGCCCGACCTCCGTCCCCTTTTTCTCTGTCTTTTCTTCACGCAAATGATGGGGATTTAAAACGTCAGCCATCCTCTCCGGTGCCATTCTACACTTTCACATTTCCTTCACTCAGTCGTGATTAACCAGTGGAAGCAATTAAAACCACTGTTCTGCACTAATATTTATACCAAAGGTTCAAGGGTCCAAACACAGATTGGCTACATAGGCATACAGGTATTTTTATCCTCCACTACACAATAAGCAAGAAAAGAGTTAGCTGCAGTACATTACTTTTGCTGCATTACATCACAAGTATCTTCAATCTCTAACGTCAACGTTACTAGCTACAATAAAGAACATTGACAAATGATGGACTTTAAAAATATATATATATATGAACAGCAAGGCAAGCTTACAAAATTGCTCATTCAATTTGCAGTAAATGCATCCACTTACAACCACTGGGTTTCACAAGATGACAGCCTGCTTTGCTGGTTTGCTCAGGAGTCCCTAAAACATTAAAAGGATAGTTCACCCGTTTACAAAATGACACATTGGTTTCCTTACCCTGTAAGCAGTCTATGGACAAGGTATGACAGCAATCCATGCTTTGGTTTTGTTTCCCTGGTCAATATTCCAAATGCTTACATTTTAGCATTTGTGGGACAAATCCCATTCAAGTCATGGCACTGATATTAGCATTTTTCCCATTTCATGTTCAAGTCATCTACAAGTGACTTTGTTGAGCTTCACAATCAGTTGTAGATACTTTTGGATGATGATGTGTGGAAAATGCTAATATCAGTAACAGGAATTGGATGGGATTTGTGCCACGAATGCTAAACGTTATCATGTGGAAACAGTGCCAGGGAAACTAAACCAAAGCATGGATTGCTGTCATGCCTTGTCCATAGTGCTTAGAGGGTAAGGAAACCAATATGCATGTGTGCGTCGCCCCACGGACCTCCCGGTTGCGGCCGGCTGCGACAGAGCCTGGGCGCGAACCCAGAATCTCTGGTGGCACAGCTAGCGCTGCGATGCAGTGCCCTAGAACACTGCGCCACCCGAGAGGCCATTTTTCGTCCGTTTTATGCATAATATGCATAGTATATTTGCCATTTGTTATGCATATGAACTCACAATAGTGCATTTTTATTGTTACAGAGCTGACATCTTCATGCCCCGTGTATACAAATGTAAAACAAGCAGGGGTTCTAACTCCCCTTAAGGTTATTGAGAGACCAGACAAGGAAGTGAGAGAAGGGCAGGTCCATTCGAGCTGCGGCAATGGGATGAACAAATAGACCTTATGACACTGAAGAGGTACATTGAAAAAAGAGAAACCAAACATGTACCTGTGTGAAAGAGAGCCTATGATAGAGAAGCAGAGGCACCAATGTCTTGTCCAATAACCTGGAGTCTAAATATATAAAAAATCTCGCGGACCAGTTTCATCGGCTTAGTAGCCTTGAATACATCTTACTCCAAGGCTTACCCCTTCCCTATGTTCAATTTCCTCCATACCCAGGGTAAGAGAACACTTTTGTTTTGGACAAGCTATGTTTTCAAAACTGTTATGTTTACATGACTCCTGATTATTCCCACCAAAACACAGCATCCTAAAATATATGTAGACAACTTTGTTAGAACGAAGACTATATTTCCCTTGACGTAGTGATGTTGAGTGTACAATATGGCTCAATATGCCCCACTCTCCCCTATCACGCCAATGAGATAACTGATTTTAGCATGAAGCTCTAGCCATTGCCACTGGTCAATCAGTGTGTAGTACAGTCTGTAAGAGAGTGCATGTTAGAGTACCTGTAATGTGTGTCATGCTTCTTAACCCTTAATAACACACAGGGAGGAAATGAGACAGACTAGCGCCCCCCCCCCCCCCCCCCACAGCCATTTCCAGAATGACTGTTTGTGAGCATCTGAAAGTCATTAGAGGTTCTGCAGTCTGTCAAGTGCCAACACACACACACACACCTGTCTCTTATACACATCTAGATGTGTATAAGAGACAGGACAAAAACACACACACACACACACACACACACACACACGCAAACACACACACGCAAACACACACACAGGAATGTTTCACACACACTCGAACACAAAACCTATCACCGGCACACACTTTACCTCTTGCACACACACACACTCTCACAGACACACATACACAGAGATACACGCTGAAAGTGCTGAAGCCCAGCAGCTTCTTTCTGCTGTGCAGGGCCTGGTCATGTGCTGATGAGTCGCTATAATAATATATGAGCAAATCACAAGCAGTCTGCAAATTAATCATTTCCCCCTCTCTCTTCCCTCCCTCACACACACGTACACACACACTTACTCTGCTCGTCAGGCTTCGGGGAGAGGGGCTTCTTGCCTGCAGACGTAAGTGAGGAGGGCTCTCTCACAGATGGTAACACTGGCATCAGATGGAGTTTATATAAGAGTGGTTTTGATTACATGCCAAGGCACTGTCGTGGGAGAGTGTGTCTCTGTGTGTTGGCTTCGAGTACATTTGAACATTTAGTGTACGTTCATGTGTATGTTTGTGAACAGATTGGTGTGTTTGAACATACGTGTATAAGTGTGCGTTTGTAAATGTGTGTGTGTGTACAGGTTTGTGTAAGCAGTGTTCGTGTGTGGATCGTAGAAGGAGCCACCAGAGGGAAGCAGTCATGGGGCTGTTACACTGCGACGTTCACTAGGAGAGAGAGAGAGAAAGATGCTTGAGTGGAGAGGGGGAAATCGTGGCTATGGCAATAGAGGAGAGAGATAGGATCATAGCAGCACCTCATGGATCTCTCTTACTTCTCTCTCTACTTGGAAACATGATCAGAGAGCTTCACCACAGACAACATCCAACACATCTCTGTTAGCTAGGGAGCGGGCAAAAGGAGCGAGCTTCAGTACCCATCTGCAGCCACCCAGCAGTAGAGAGGCTGGCGAGGGAGGGGTGAGGAGGTGGAAGCAAAGGAGGAGGAGGATGTGAGAGTGGAGGGGAATGAGG
Source organism: Salvelinus sp. IW2-2015 (assembly GCF_002910315.2). Classification (NCBI taxonomy): domain Eukaryota; kingdom Metazoa; phylum Chordata; class Actinopteri; order Salmoniformes; family Salmonidae; genus Salvelinus; species Salvelinus sp. IW2-2015. The sequence goes on from NC_036850.1 coordinate 10,484,537, forward strand.
GCGGTCTCCTCCTGCCTTTCTCTTCTCTGAGGCGTGGAGAAGGGAGGGCTGAGGGGTAAGTAGGGGGAGCGGGCAGAGTGAGTAGATACAGTGGTTTGTTTGAGGAAGTCATGTGGTAGTACCCCAGCCCTCCCTCTCCCCCTTTGTTCCCTCTGATCTCTACGCTCAAGGCCTTTGGGTGTTAATTAGGAGACCTAGATAATGCCACACTAATGAAAACAAGACCAGTGTTTTCTCTTTCTTTTCAGATACCGCTTTGGGTTGGGTTTTGAACAGTCTCCGGACACAAGACAGAGAGGGATAGAAAGGGAAAGAGGGAGAGAAAGAGAAAGAGCGAGAGAGAGAGAGAGAGAGAGAGAGATAGAAAGAAATATAAATATGGAAAGACAGAGGGAGTGAAATACGAAAAAGAAAAGGAGAGAGAAAGCAAGAGAAGGAATGAGGGGGAGAGGTTTCTGAGGTAAAACTATTTTTCCTGTTTCTTGTCACTCGGCACCTCCACACAATGGCCCAGCGGATTGTGTCATGAAGGGGGAAAGGAAAATCTCTCCTGTACACTCAGCACTGTTCTACCTGATGACCCATTGTGTGGGCGACTACACCACACACACACACACACACACACACACACACACACACACACACACACACACACACACACACACACACACACACACACACACACACACACACACACACACACACACACACACACACACACACACACACACACACACACACTGCCTCAATTCTGGTTTGCAGATCCCAACATGTTTGTGTGCAGATGTATGATCTGTAGGGGGATTGAAGTGGGTGATGTGAGTAGGTGTGGGTTAGCCCTTTAGAGAATCAGAAGAAGTGTTGATATCTGAGGGAGGTGGTGGGTGAATCGGGGGGCATCATCTTGGGAATAATCCATGCGGGCGGTGCTGGTGTGTCTTTATGCGCTGGCCATTTGTTTGGGTTATCGGAGTGTGTGCAGGAGTAGGTGGATTAGATGGAAACTTAAGAAGTATGGCTGTCTCCATGCAGCTGGGCCCAGGCATCTGTCATTCCTCAGTCCAACACCGCACACCCTATAAATCCCAGAACACACAGGCCAGACTGACGCACTTCATTTCAACAACACCATGCAGAGATGCTGCAGGGAAGGGGGCGGTGGGGTGGGGGGGGGGCTATATGTGTGTGTTTTCTTCTTTTGAAAGGAAGAAACTATTTAGTTTACAATTCAACCCAGGATAACCACCATATTCCTACAGTGTTATGCACGAGTGGAATCGCTCTGGTAATCTCAGACCCAGCTTGCCTTTATCTTCATATAGGACAGTCAACGTCATTATGTTTGTTCAAATTCTAGATTGTACTTTTTTTTTATACCTTGGATAGACCCCGCTGCAACGTTAGAACTGATCTGTGTTTATTTTAGAAGTGCAGAAAAAAATAGAGAGATAGAAAAGGGAAGAAGAATAGAGGTGACTTGTTTGGGGCAACACTCGGTCCCCCTAAGTGTAAAATGGGATGAGATATTCTGCCTCACGGACTTAACGTAATGTAAGAGAGTGTGAAATTAAACCGCACAGGAATAAAAAGTGGCCTTCATTGTGTGTCGCCGGCTCGCTTATCGAAACATTCCGACAGCTGGAACATCTAAAGCTCCAAAAACGTGTAGCAATCTCCTTTGTGTAAGATCCTGAGCAGACATTGTGATATTTGAAAGCCACTGAGACTCCAAAGCCAGCGTAAGAATGGCAAACACAACGTGCCTCTAAATCCTGCCTCTTCGCGACAACACAATGTATCAGTGAGTGTAGTGTGTATGTGTTTTGTGTACCTTTAATTCCTATCCTTCTTTCACGTCTCTACATTCCCTGCACCTACACAGCGTCTATAAACTCTGTTAATTTGATTTACCCGTCTCAAATCGAATTGGGGAAAAAAAAGAATGACAGAAAATGTACCGTTATTAATAATAACCGAAAGCGGTGTACAACAGAAAAGTGTCTGGGTTTGCGCTCTCGGGTGGATGAGCGAGATAAGTGAAGTCGGTTATGATGGGCACGTTTTCGACATCGCTCAAACAAACGGCGCAGGCTATTAAGGGGCCATTGTGTTTGCTGCAGTGAGGATCAGATCCAATTCGAGAGAGCGCGTGCAACTGTTGGGAGTGGTGAAGAATACAGCTTGTGCAGTACACCGCTAAAACACTGCAGCGTTCAGAGGGAACCACTGCTGCTCCTCCTATCCAAAGAGAGAGCACTGAAAGAGTTTTAAAGACACGTCTCAGGAGAGTACTAAAAGCTAAAGCACTGTGTAGTAGGCAGACGGTACAGTCGTATTCAGTGCCTCGGTGACAGAGCTCGTTTTACATTCTGCTAAAGTAATACCGAGTAATGATGAGGTGACTGACTGTTGTCTCTCTCTTGTTGTCCTCGCACAGGTCACGGAGGTTACGGAGGTCAGGGGGGTCGGAAGCCGTTCCAGTGCAGGTACTGCTCCTACGGTGCCTCTCAGAAGGGCAACCTGAAGACCCATGTCCTGTGTGTCCACCGCATGCCCTTTGACAACAGCCAGTACCCTGACCGCCGCTTCAAACGCTCCCACGTCGACTCGGACGCCTCAGGGAACTCTGAGGATGGGACCACCAGCTACCCCACGGGAACCCGGGGGGGCATGGCCGAACCCCCTCTCGCTGGAGACACCCTGCATCCATGACTGATGTCACCTGGCATGGAGGTGCCAGCCTTCAACTCTACACCTACTGTACTCTCTAGAGCCACATAACAGGGACTAGTCACTTCGCTTACTCCCAAAGCACAGCCAGACAAAGGGGAGCATCATTGACTGTTTTACCCAGAGCTCGCAGGACATCCTCAGTGTGTATTAGGTTAATAACAATAACATAACATGCATATAAACTACACATACACATTCATTAATATAAAACACAGATATGTTAAATGTAGTTATGTGACAAATAGTAGAGGCGACTATATTAAAAAGAAAAAAAAGAAAATAGATAAAATCCTTAAAGTGACTTTTGTCAAAAAAATAATAATGCTTTTATCAGAAAAATGATCCCGTAAACGATTTAGCGACAGTTGGGGAAGATGGAAGAGGCCTGTTAAACACCCCTCTCAGAACATGACACCGGCTGCTGCCATTTGCAGAGGGCGAATGATGAGCAGCCAGTGGAGGCTGGGCAGGCAGCGGCAGTGGTGGGGGGGCCTTGGTGCCAGCCTGACTGGAGCTGTCATCCCAGAGGAAATCAATTCACCCCCCCCCCCCTCTCATTTTTTCATCTTTCTCGACCCATCAGTCCAGCCCCCTCCACCCTCAGCCCTCTGCCCCTACTGCACTACAGGAGTAACCTAACCCTGGTCGACATGTGAGGGGGTCAAACTCAGTTCCATCAGCTGGCCAGAGCCACCCTCCTCCTCCTCCTCCTCCTCCTCCTCCTCCCCCTCCACTTTCTCTGTCTCTTTAAAACGACTCAAATCCAACATGGCCTCTGGAAGTAAAAAAAAAATCAATGATGTATTTAAAGGAGCCATTAGAGTCACAGAGATGTGTTCTGTGCAATATTGTCATTTATTTGGATATCACCTTACCAGACACTGAGAGGTGGAGTTAATAGAATGTGTTTTATTTCATTTAACTTTTATGTTAGATAATGGTGAAGTCTATTTCTAAGGAGGTGGGTGGTTGTTCTTTGAAATTGAAAGTGTAGATAGTGAAGATGCACATATTGGAATTGGAACCTCTACAACTTGATGTACTGTAACTTTAGTCAGAGGTTGAATGTTTCGTTTATATGAAGACTGTGACTCTGAAATCTAATGAAGGAACATCACAGAACTTGTTTCCTCAGACACGATGCAGGACTATCTTCCTATAAGCTCTTCTAAAGCAGCTTCAGAATGAACAACAATACATAAAGGCAATCAGCCTCCTCCCTGACTCGAATTTAAATGTACTAGTTAGAAAATAGACAAAAGGACTTTTTCTACAAATGTATTTTCCAAAGCGTTTTGTGAGTGTAATTATTGCATGTTTTTTGTGTTGATTTTCTATATGCTACTTTACTGAAACAATTAACAAACCATACCGTTTTGATCCTATAAAATGAAGCTGCTTAAAGAGCAAAAAAAGTTTCACTATGCTTCCTTTCGACTGAAGGCTATTGGATAGTGGGGGGTAACCAGAAGATGATGCTGTTTATTGTGTTGGTATGGGAGCAGGGGGGATTCTTTATGCTTCTGATAAAGAGAAATGATCTGGACTTTAAGAAAGTCAGTATCTTCCCTCACAGCCAAGGAGAGCTGAACACTTAAACCCCAGGGCCTTAACACCACAGCTATGCCTACAGGAGTTTACAGTCCACTCAAATACACTGCTCCTATCAGTTGAGAGAGAACCATGAGAAGAAAGAATGAAAGACAGAAGGAAAGAAAGAAAGAAGGAAAGAGAGTATGGATATGTACAGAATGCAGTCGGGGTTTAAATGGGGTCATTTTAATTAGGACTTTTCTGCCATTCAGCGATCTACTTACAGTGTTTTTTGTTCATTTGCTTTCCTGGCATAGTTTCGCACTGCCTTACTTCAGATCGAGTCAATGTAATGCAACTGTTTGTATGATCTCTACCATGGAGCCACAACATTGAGATCCAACTGAAACGACTGTAGTGAGCTTTAGGTTTAAATGCACTACTGTGTTCTTGGTGACTGTGCCAGTCGCTTGCTWTTTTCGTGTGTGTAGGTACGTGTGTGTGGATGTGCCTACCTAACTATATTAGAGAAAAAAGAACAACACAAAAGTGAAAAATAAACGAAAGAAAAAKATTCACATTCCATTTCTAGCACTTTTCAGGKTTTCTAGTATATCTGTACGTTTCAARCTATGCGATATGGAAATAATGCTGTTTATGACAYTGGAAACATCGTTGGTTGCCATTCTCTGTGACGTGTTCGTCCATCCCTTACTGTGCTACTATTTACCTGTCTGTATTACAAAACAGCCCATGTTTTCCCTGAAAATATTTTGCTGTCATGACTCAATTAAGAAACAGATAGAAATGTACAATTAGAACCTGAAAATTCCTGCACTAACAAAGAAGTTAAATCATTTCTATGTATTTCTCTCTGTACTCCGTGATCATGGTCACGATATTGTCTCATTCCTTAATGAAGTATATTTCTATATCGGAGGTAAAGTAAGTAGAGGATTTTGTTAACACTACTATATGCTTACAACCAGTAGACAACTTTGTATTTWAATATAATTATTGGGCATTATTTATTATTCCACATCAGTTTTACAGACGAGGAAAACTATTCTRATAACGGTAAATCAAAGTTGTTCTTCATTCAAAAGTCATTTTGTTCATTGACTCTTCCTGCTGCTGTTAGGAAGTTCTGAAGTCTTTGAAACAGTACCTTTTAATCCAGTGTTTGACGCAATAAAACCTCTACCTCTGGGAATACTGGTTTTGTCTGGTCCAACATGCAACACAATAACACTCTTGTGTTAGGCCTTCCCTTAGTAATCCTAATCGGAATCGTTCAGAACTGATCATGTAACTCCTTCACTGCCAATAACACCTGATGTAATCTAGTTGTGCCTACACACCTACCTGTAGATGTGAGTACTATACCGCTGATTACTGTTATTACCACACACACATGATTTGTTACTGTCAGCCTATAGACACTTACATATTCCAGGGAAACCTGCAGAACACAGCCACAGAACACACTGATAGAGCTCATCCAAGGTGCCGTAATATTTGAAGACTGTCAAATTGAAAAGAAGCTGGTGATGTGTGGCGCCAAATGAGACTGAATGGCTTTCATAAACCGTAATGAGCACCACCTGTTACGTCTCACCAGCAAAGCCTTCACTATTATGCCTCTAAAGAAAATGTAGGCCTGATGCTTTATATTTTGAGTGTCAGTCTGCAGTGAGAGACTGAGAAAATGAGGAGGAACTGGAGAGATACGCGAGGGGTAGAAAACCCAGTGAATTTGAAATGTTGTCCCCAGCGCGAGCACTTTTTACTGTTAATGGAGAAATACAGTGCGTGGCATGTTTAATAGGTTTGGTTTTTATTATACAGCGCCGAATAATTAACTTGGAAGCAGAGTGTCACATAGATTTATCTTTTAATTAAAATAGCGTGGTTCACGCATATTTGAGTGGTAGTCCAAATAAACGCAATATCCAAATTTATGTTTTGTTTATCTTCCTGTTAATTATCAGGAGATTGTTCGCTGTATAACCCTTCATCTTTTTTTCTTTAACAAAGTTAGGAGGTCTGTATCGCAAGCAATAAACCCTCACAGTCAGATTTTATTAATTTATGGGTAATTACGAGAACAGGGACGAATAAGGTGCTTAGAGTGATCCAGGCTCATTTTTATAAACATTGATGAATGTGCATTGCTGGCTGGCGTGCAGAGATGATGAAAATAAGCATGATTTTTTATTTTTTATTGTTGGAAATGTGAATAATTTACAAAATCTCTGTTCCATCACAGGGCTGAGCATTGTGAAACACCAAGCATAGGACCTCACAGATGCACACTCACAGCATTCAGCATTTCACATACAGTCAACACATGCACAAGCAGTCACACTTACATCCGTACTGTGTGCATTAGTTTCATTTTCTGTCATATTGGTGTATTGAGGGCGTCACACTGTAGAACTGTACATTGTATGTTGGTAATGTGCTTAATGTCAGTCTGCTAGCTACAGTAAGTGTTCCAGTGTGAGAAGAGAACAGGCCAGTCCTCATCCCCCAGTGGAAAACCCTGTGTTCATCCCCTCCATCCCGCCAAGCCAAGCTTCACCCTCCAGATAAGACCATCAAAAGGGTGAGTGGCTGTGCAAATGGAATCTCCACCGCTGTGAATGCGGATGATGGTGATCTAATGTTGAGTGAGTGTGTTGTGTGTGTGTCCAGGCTTCCTCTCCTCTAACAGGGGGCTGAGCTGCTGGATCCACGATGTAGCATTCGTCTGGGTCGATGACTGTCGGCTAGATTCTGTAATCTGGCTGATAGCTCCGTTAGTGTCGTGCGAAGAGAGGGTTTGGCCCGTCGTCAGTCAGTCTCTCTCTCCCACGTTTCCCCAATGGGTGATAGTCCCTGGGCTAGGAAATCCCACCTGAGCCAGGGACTCAACGATGTGATTGAAATGTGGCTCATGGTCTAAGATGTTTCTACCTCTATAGGAGCCCCATAGAAGCAGCTCAACTCCTTGTAGCCCAAGGTAGTTTTACGTCAGGACTGTCTTTACCTTTACCCCAGGATCCAGAGGTGTAGACTACTGTAGATAATGTCCTCTTGAGCAAGGTATAATCCAACCAGTTTGACATATGCTGTTTGGTACAGAATGAGGATGTGGCCATACATCTGCACCACAGACCATCGACCATCATATCATTCATATTGACCTACAAAGCCCTGGCCCAGACACTGGACCTGAATAGTAATGTACTGAGGGGTTTCCTGTGCCATGTCCTACGGAATACATGTAGAGGTCATGGGAGGTCAGAACTGGTAGGTAACTTGAGTGTGTGAAAAGTTTGTGTGTATGCGTACTCATGTTTGATGAGTCATTCTGCATTACAAAATATGTATGTCCCTTATTGCTCTTACTTTACCTAATTGAGTCCTGTGTGAAAACGCTAGCTAGTCCCTGATCACAATTATATCACTCAATCCCACACACCTATTTCTTTCCCACAAAAAATGTAACAACTGAAACAGCTTTTACTGCAATCTAGAGACAATCACTACGCTTAATTCTATGTAAAAAAAWATATATWTWTTTTTTTGCATATCTAAGCATACCTATTGAGCTGTCTGTATTTACACACTCACTCATGTACACCCACTCACATACAATCATAATATATGGTGCTGCTACTCTGTTTATCACATATCCTGATGCCTAGTTACCTTACCCCTATACATATCTAACTCTACCACTCCAGTATCCCTGCACATTGCAAATATGCTACTGGAACTGACTGACCCTGTAAATAGTATACTTACTTACTTTCTCGTGTTCTTAGTTCTGTTTCTCGTGTTTTTATTCTACCTTATTTTATTTTTAATATTACGTTGTTATTGATTACTGCATTGTTGGGTTTAGAGCTTGCAAGAAAGGCATTTCACTGTACTTGTGCACGTGATATTAAAAATTGAAACTTGCCAGTAGGCATGCCAGCTAAAATAGTTAGACAAGCTAGCTACTGGAACTTGATTGATGGCCTGAAATTGAGAGTGGGAACCTATCTGGTCTAGCTAAAGATAACTTAATACAATTGCTAAGTGGCTAGTAGTATTGCAGTGAAAAGAAAACATTTAGCATACTGTATATACAGTTGAATTCGGAGGTTTACATACATCTTAGCCAAATATTTTTAAACTCAGTTTTCACAATTCCTGACATTTAATCCTAGTAAAAATTCCCTGTCAGAATAATAGCAGAGAGAATGATTTATTTCAGCTTTTATTTCTTTCATCACATTCCCATGGGTCATTGTCCATTTGAAAGACCCATTTGTGACCAAGCTTTAACTTCCTGAATGATGTCTTGAGATGTTGCTTCAATATATCCACAAAATTTTCCTGCCTTATGATGCCATCTATTTTGTGAAGTGCACCAGTCCCTCCTGCAGCAAAGCACCCCCACAACATGATGCTGCCACCGCCCTGCTTCACGGTTGGGAGGGTGTTCTTTGGCTTGCAAGCGTCCCCCTTTTTCCTCCAAACATAACGATGGGCAAACAGTTATATTTCTGTTTCATCAGACCAGAGGATATTTCTCCAAAAAGTATGATCTTCGTCCCCATGTGCAGTTGCAAACTGTAGTCTGGCTTTTTTATGCCGGTGTTAGAGCAGTGGATTCTTCCTTGCTGAGTGGCCTTTCTGGTTATGTCGATATAGGACTCGTTTTACTGTGGATATAGATACTTTTGTACCTATTTCCTGCAGCATCTTCACAAGGTCCTTTGCTGTTGTTCTGGGATTGATTTGCACTTTTCGCACCAAAGTACATTCATCGCTAGGAGACAGAACGCATCTCCTTCCTGAGCAGTATGACGGCTGCGTGGTCCCATGGTGTTTATACTTGCGTACTATTGTTTGTACAGATGAATGTGGTACCTTCAGGCATTTGGAAATTGCTCTCAAGGATGAACCAGACTTGTGGAGGTCTACAATCTTTTTTCTGAGGTCTTGGCTGATTTCTTTTGATTTTCCCATGATGTCAAGCAAAGAGGCACTGAGTAGGCTTTCAATTACATCCACAGGTATACCTCCAATTGACTCAAATTATGTCATTTAGCCAATCAGAAGCTTCTAAAGCCAAGACATAATTTTCTGGACTTTTCCATGCTGTTTGAAGGCACAGTCAACTTAGTGTATGTAAACTTCTGACCCACTGGAATTGTGATACAGTGAATTATAAGTTAAATAATCAGTATGTAAAAAWTTTTTGGAAAAATTACTTATGTCATGCACAAAGTAGATGTCCTAACCGACTTGCCAAATCTATAGTTTGTTAATTAACAAGACATTTGTGGAGTGGTTGAAAAACGAGTTTTAATGACTCCAACTTAAGTGTATGTAAACTTCCGAATTCAACTGTATATACATATTTTTTTAAACAGGACAAATCTAAGAGGGCACTTGCATGACACCTCTGTCGATATACTTTTCAAGGTGCATTTGACTATTTGACCATGTTTGATCCGTTGTTCCTCACAGGCCAGGTTCTATCAAGGCCCTAAAACTATAACTGCCTTTAAGCTTGCAGCACTTCAACTACCCTTGCACTAAAGAAAAACATATTCTTTTTACAATGATTTTACAAGAGCCATTCACTTGACAGAATAAACCTCAACCCCTGAACTGTTTAAAAGAAGCTTGGATGATGGAATGCTGTCAATGTCTCAGTACCCAAAGTGATGAGGCACAGATGTTGTCTGTCTACTTTGTGTTATTAGTTGGCACTGTCAGGTAAAGTTAAACCTTTACATAGAGCAGATGCAGCCAGTAACATGTATAGCTACGTGAAGCAGGACATCAACATGTGAACGTGGAATTATGTTTTTACAATTTTTTACAATTTAATAAAAAATGAAAAGCTAGAATCTTATTGTCATGGCAAGCCTAAATAAGTTCAGGAGTAAGAATTTGAGAAGGGTGAAGATATAGTTTAGACGTCAGACAATAGCCTAATTTATACCTGGCGCTAACATGTGTCCTTTGTCCTGATCTTGTCCACATTCTGATTTTGTCCACATTTTCAGAAATATGTCTACACAGTGTATTAAAATGTCTCATATCCGTCCACTCTGTCCGCAATGTGGTCCCTCCTTGTATGCAAATTATTTAACAGCTATTCTTTCAAAATAATATTTATTTATCTATTTTAAGACACATATTGATGCCTTAAGTCAATGATGCCACCTGTTAATGATTTTAGTTGGCGGGATAGTGATGACTTAAATAGTTTCATTGTCCAGATCTGTCTACACTTGTACGATATCCAGACACCATGCGTGCCTGACTACCTCCGGAGGCGGTCAGCAAGATCTGATCACAATGTGTATTTTTATTGTCTACACCTGTCTGAAAATGTGAGCTCAATCAGAATGTCCGGTGAAGTCCACAAAGCAAAGTTACATGCATATGACCTGCAGCACGGTCAAATAAGTTCATATTTTCAACAGTTTACTAAACAACTACTGATTTAGAACCATGGAGTTACCACAAGTCAGCACAAAGACAACAGAATCACTGCCTGTGCAGTTACAGCACCATTTACACTTAAACATTTAAACATCATCAAATCAACAAGGATATATATACTTAGTTTAACACACTGAAAATAAATGTAAAGATACCGAAGACAATGTTGCTAAATATCATGTGGCTGTCCATGGTACTGATTTCTGCTCCTCTGTGTGTGTGTGTGTGTGTGTGTGTGTGTGTGTGTGTGTGTGTGTGTGTGTGTGTGTGTGTGTGTGTGTGTGTGTGTGTGTGTGTGTTGTGTTGTTGTGTTGTGTTGGGTGGTGGTGTGTGTGTGGTGTGTGGTTGTGTGTGTGTGTGTGTGTGTGTGTGTGTGTGGCTTGCGTGTTTGCGTGTTTGCGTGAGTGCGCAAGTTGAACGCCAATGCCATCCTCCATCCTCTGTCAAACAGTACACTTTTAGCTTTTGTTGTAATAGGCTACCTAGCTAAAATGCTTGCTAGCCCAACTTCCTCGCATAGGCAACAATGAACCAGCTAAGTTAGTTAGCTAGTTAACATGAGCCTTCTAGGCTACATCTAGGCTACATATTGAACTTCAATCGTCTTAGGCCAGTGGCACAATATATGAATTTATAGTTAGAATCGCTGTCTTAATCATTTGCCTGTACCACGAATTAAGTCAAAACCACAAGACCAAATCCCCATCTCCCTACACGTCTTAGGAAAGGGCCAATTTAGCAAGCTAGCTACTGCAGGACATCAACACAAGCAGACCAGAAACAGACACGTTTTTCTGACAATTATGACGTTTTGCTTAGGATGTGATTTGATTGATGTGAAGCCAGATCCAAACTGGCCTCCCTTGGGGGCGTTTTACTGTGCCAGGACAACCCATAGTTGAGCTCAGCTCAACACTGATTGGCTAATTATTTTATCCTTTTTTTGCAACGGAGGCCAAATCCTTGCTGGCATCAACAGATACATGGGCTACACATACTTAGAGAGGAGAGCTGTTTCCCTTGCTCGGGTGATTTCTCCCGTGAGATTCAGCCACCTGCAAATAGACAGAAAAGTATGAAAACACAGAGCGACGAAAGAGACATTATTTTATTATTTTTATTGCTAAAAATTTGGGAAGCCTGTCTTCTCTTGGCACCCATGAATACATGCCACTCGGTAAAAGTGGGCCTAATACCTAGGTAAAAAGACAAAGAGACTGTAAGGATCAGTGGAAAATAAAATGGATTCCTCATGACGCAACCATAACGTCAAAACATTCTCACAATCTCCACTGTGCCATGTAATATTTCTTATTCTCACACCGACTCTGATTCCCCTGTATAGTACTGTTATTGTTACCACGCAAAAATGAACAGCATACACAATCCAAAATCAATTACACAATTACAGTCAGCTAAAATATATGTTTTTTCTTCCTCCCTTTGTTTCTTTCCCACTTTGCCTCAGTCTCAAACGTTGTGAGTGGGCTGAAAACAGTTAATGTTTGGAGATAAAATATCAGATGTGTTTTGCCTCCAGATATCCATTAAAGTACAGAATGCTGTTTTCTATCACAGATTAGATGCCAGATGTTCCGCCATCTCCACTCATTGCAGATGTAATGGGCTAGAATGCTGCAGTTTGTGACTTTGCTGGCATCCATTCTGTGTACTGCACAAGGGAAAACAGTTTGCGATATATAATTATACACCATTAATACTAAAGGTTTATTTCCTTGCAGCAGAACCAAGCTTAATAAAATGACAACCATCAAAGCCAGGCGTTCTCTTTTGAAGAGTAAGCTAAGAGTTCCTGTTTGTGTGTGTTTGTCTAGTTTAAAAACATAGGATAACAGGACTCACGTGAAATGGGACTGAAGTAAAGAGTATTGCCTCTGCTATTGCATACACTCCCCATCCTCGTTCCGTATGTGATAACAAGTCCAAAATGTATCACTGGTAGTTTAGCACTGTAAGACTAGACACTACAGACAGTGTAGGACATTCTGTAGACTTGGTAATATGTGTGAAACAAATCCAGGGACAGACAGAGAGAGTCTAATTCACTAGTTTGTACTTACAGTAAATTAATAATGTGGACCTTTGCTGAGGGTTGCATTTTAACACTGGTTTGGTTCTTGTCCTGGCTCCGGTGTTTTAATACAGTCAAGGAAAGGTATCTGATTCTCATTCACAACCTTTGCTGTAGCTTCAGACAGATAAATCTCTTTATCGCCTGTTGTGGTGATGCAGTTTCACATTTGATCTTGGAGGATGTGGTCATGAACAATCAAAATCCTAATTATGGATACAGTGCAGCAAGGAAGTTTAAAAAATGGGTCCGGGGTGACCGGTGCTCGTCTATTCATTTTTATTGAGGTCTCTGTGCAAGCAACAAAACTGATTAATGTCCTTGTGCTTTTAAGACCCAGACATTCAGAAATGAGGCGGAACGCTGCTAAGAATTTCAAATGCGCTTTTAATACATCCCCCTCTTATTGACGTTTAGGTGGGAATCTGTCTTTTTTATTTCTGTCATTTTAGCGGCATCTTTGTGTGTGTGTGTGTTGAGGGGGGTGAATGTGTGTGTGTGTGTGATGGGGAGGTAGCATTTATTCCTCCCGTCGTCTGTCGAGAAGCTAGCGAGAGAGACCGGTAATGGTAATATTTTTTGGGGCGAATTGCGCCGAGGGTCTGATGTCGTTTGTGGAGAGTACTGTTAGATTGATCTGAGCCCTGGAGAAGATATGCTATAGGTCGCATTTTCCTCCTCCCCCTCCCCTCTCTACATCCCTCCATTTGATTAATGATCCAAATATGTGAATAAAAATATCAAAACAACTCGTCAAATAGAGATAGCAAAGATACAAACAGCTTAAGGAGGAAACAGCATGAATAATGAGCTTGTTCCTATTCATATAAGTATTTTCACCTCAATTTTGCCTTTGCATATAGCAATTGAAATGTTATTTAACCCTTTTATAATGAAATGCATATTAATGTGTGCAGTGGCATGATGGGCTAGCATCTACTAAAGCTGATAAGGCAACAATCTATAGAACATTACAGTATTTTCATTACTGTGTGATTATTTCAGCAAATGTCAGTATTACACTGCACTTACAGCAGTAACCCCAACCCCGGACCTAGCCCTAACTCTAGTGGGACTGAGTGGTACAGATAGACTCTCAGTGTGTGTTTGTGCTCCTTGTGGGTGGGAGTGTGTGTGCGTGTGTGTATGTGTGTTACGTGTGTGTGTGCATGTGTGTGTGTATGTGTGTGTGTATGTGTGTGTGTGCGCGATTGCATGAACGTGAGTATTGGAGTGTGTGCTCGCGTGCGTATCTACTCTCGTCTAATGGAGGGCACTGTCGATGGTGTGCAGAGACCCAGACGAAGAGGCTGTGAATTTGTCGTGGCCATACCAGCCCCCCGTGACAGAGCAGGCCACTAATTGACATTTTCATTAACAGCGAATTTATGTTCCTATTTCTGTCTGTGATAATGACCATTCCTTTGGAGAGAAGTTGAGTCTGCTAACGGACGTGAAATAAGGGGGGGTGAACTTGTTTAATTATGGCAAAAAGGAGGGTATTTTCTACACTCTCTTCAACTCTACCGCATGGTGGTTCAGAGGGTTGGAGAGAGGGTGGGGTTGGGACGAGGGGAAATACAGTATGTCACATGGGCCATATAGTAGAACCACATTGTGGAAATGATTACTTTCTACCCAGAGGCTGCAGTGTGCTTATATTGGCTTGAAAATAGGCCTTATAATAGCCTAAAATACTAGAATTATACAATTGTATTATAGGTTAATTTTAAGATCAAATCTGCCCATATTTGATCTTACAATGCATATCTATCTCAAACGCACCCAGTGTACATCAACTATACATGCATTCAGTATATTCACAGGAGGTAGTATAACATTGTCAAGCGTCTTGTAGAGAGTTGAGTCTCACGAGAGAGGATAGGAATTCTGTCCCATTTGCATACAAAGCTAAGCAGATCCGCTATCATATGATTAGGGGGAGTAATTAAAACAGATGTAACTCTAACACTTTCTTAAGTACCGATAATTAATATGTAATTATGCACTCATTTAAAGAGAAGTTAGCACATCTGATAGAGGCAGACATGGAATGTAAGTCTGCGGTCCCAATTACTGTCATTACAAAAAGTCTGCTCCTCATTTAAGCCATCAAAAAAAACGATTCTCTGTGATGGCGAAAGATAAAACGTCTCAATTGTTTTCCTTCTCTTTTAATATTTTCATCGTACACATTTTTTTCAAGAAACAGAATCACCATCAGTACCGAAAGAGGGCGGGGTGGAAGACAATCATGTTACGTGCWCTACAGTTCACAAGGCCCTATTAAAACCACAGTCTTCAGTAATGTGAAGTCAAACGGGTCCATGACAACCACTTTGCTTTCCTTCATCTTAATCTCAGCGTGATGCAAGGCCCAGGTATTTCAATCCAACATACAACCCCTGCTGTGCCTCCTCTCATGTCTTCTACTGTAATTGTCCCTCTGTTTCACTCTGTCACCCTCTCCCCTTATCCCGTGTTCAACCATACAAACGTTCCCTTTGATTCTGCAAGTAGCACAACCAAGGAGAGGACAGACGCTCTTTTCTTTTATCCTCCGAGGGGAACAGAGAGAGTGGGGTACAGTAGATGCCCCTCTCTGGTGGATCTGAGAGGCAATGGGCATCAGAACACCCCCCATGGAGGGGCCAGCGAGCACAGTGGGTGTCCCGCTCCACAACCTCACAGTCCTCCCTGTTTCCCCTGTCTGTAAAACAAGAGAGCACCTTTGGCAGCTGCGTGAAGCCTTCCGCCGTAGTTACAGCGACGCACAGCTGATCAACAGCCGGCCTGACAACTCAATTCAGCTACCACCTGCTAGCTGTCAATCACAGAGGAGAGGGGTGGTGGGATGGGGAGGGGGGTGTCCTGGGGCTATTGATGGAGCTGTCAGAGAAGAGATGAGACATGCCCGTCGAAGCTCTCACTCACTACCTCACTCTCTCTCTCTCTCTCTTCTCCTGATCACTCCATCTGTAGCTAGGGTTCCCTCTTTATCCTTCATTATGCCCTCTACACATACCGCCACGTGTACGCACATCATAGTTAAACAATAACCATTGCAGCACCACCCCAGTGACTGTTGACTGTGTGTTGTTCCTTTGCTTGTTTCTGATTCCTCCATAGATATGCCAGCGTCTTCCATTTCCTCTGCGCCATGCTGTGGGGGAGAAAGAGCTCATTTACCATTACCATCTCTCTTTTCCCCACAAGCAGAGGAAAGGCACAGGCAAAGGCACCCAACTCCATCACCAGCGCTTCTAATCCCGTTTTAATAATGCAGCGCTTCAAAACAGAACACCTGTTGCTAAGATGTGCTGATCCAAATATCAAGGGGATTAATTAAAAGTCAATTACATTCATTTGGTTTTTGAAGGGTGATCGGGCGAAAATACAGAATGATTCCGTGAACACAGGTAGCCCAGCCTCTTGATTTCGAATGCAGTTTTATTAGGGGGTCCATTAGAACCTTGCTACTCGCCTGCTCTGTTGAGATGGCATTCTCCTCAAATGTAATGAACATTTTAGTTTCATCTTGCATATCTCTGTGTTATGCATAATTGAAAAAATGCTAATAACTAAAATGTTTATTTCCTTCTTCCTGTGTGTGATTTGTGGTTGGATCAAAAAGGGAATCCACCCTACCAAGCATTCTACGAGGCTCAGGGTGAGAGGGTTTGTTTGTCCTAGAAAAGAGACTATTCTCACACAGAGGACAATAGTGYGGCTGAATGACAGAGCGAGCCAGGGGTAGAGGAGAGAGGGGGACAGATAGCAGCTCTGTAGGAGTCAGTACAGTACCCACCAAGCCATTGTACTGTGGCTCCTTCTGTCTGGCTGGGAGGCAGCGTTTAAGGAGATCTTTGCCCTCTGTGAAACAGCCACAATGGGACGTTTGACCTGTGTGTATCAGAGGAGAGGCAACACATTTGGCTGGCTGGTCCCACACCGCCTCTCTAGGAGCATGCCTCTGCCAGATCTATTCTCCACAGATTTGGAGTGGCGCTGGGCCCTGATGCTGAGGCCTCTCTCTCCCCTCTCTCTCTCTCCCTCCCCTCTCCATCTACTCTCTCCCCTCTCTCCATCCCTTTCCTTCCGTACACTGACCTGTTTTGCCTCCCTGAGGAGAAGATCCAGCCTCCTTCAGCTGAGCAGCCCCCTCTCTCTCTCTCTCTCTCTCTCTCTCTCTCATCCTCTCTGCTCTGCTCGCTCTCTCTCTCTCTCTCAGTACGCCTGTCGTTAAATCTCTTACTTTCATGTACATTCAAAAACACAGCCACACAGACTCCCAAGGCATGAGCCGTATACTGTCATGCATCAGCTCCGATGCAAATAGGATGCTTGAGAACTGGGAATATTCGGTGGCATGTTTACCAATGTGGGCTTGTTACACTCCTCTATACCTTACACGATATTGTTCCATTTTGCATTACCAGGTTGTGCCCAGCTCACTGGCACACTGGACTGTGGAGTTCACCTCGCTTCGAGTCTCGTAGACTATTAGACTTTCACAAAATGTGCTGCGTCTGAACATACTGTAGGCACTTGACCTGGCACGCACACACGCACAACTAAACATCCACACACACACACGCACACGCACACATGCATGAGCCCCTACGTGTGTTCCATTCAGTATTTATGTATCATGCCATACAGTACATGGCATGTGTTGAACCCCCTGCTCCTGTGAAGCCATGGCAGCTCCTTGGGCAACAGTGACCAGCAATCGAACTGAGGGGGATACACTTCCTCCGGGACACCACATTATTTTGTTATCGCCGCCCATCAGAGTGGTCCTTGAGAAAACATGTACTTCCAGCCCAGCAACATCATCTGGAGCCTCACACAGAACGAGGGTGGGGCTCTGTCTGAAGTCCCGACAGATACCCTTCGCAGGAAGATGACAGGGAGACAGATCTAGGAGAGAAAGATGGACAGACAGACAGATTACCCTTCACCGCGAGAGACAGAGTGGACAGACAGAGAGTATACCCGTTCACCGCGAGAGAAAAGATGGACAGAACGGACAGATACCCTTCGCCCGGCGAGAGGAAAGAGGGACAGACGATAGATAGCCCGTTCACCAGGCCGAGAGGAAAAGAACGGAGGCAGGACAGGACAGATGACCCTTCACCAGGCGAGAGGAAGACGGACAGAACAGACAGTACCCTTCAACCAGCGAGAGGGACGACGGACAGACAACAGATACCCTTCACCCGGCGACGAGGACATGGGACATCGCATAGACAGATACCCTTCACCGGCGAGAGAAAGATCGGCACAGACAGACAGATACCTTCACCGGCGTGAGGAAGATGGACAGACAGACAGATACCTTCACACCGGCGAGAGAGCACACCACGGACAGAACAGACAAAAGCCCTTGCATCGGTGGAACGAGCAGAGAAAAGAGAGTCACTACTATTGCGAGAGAAGACAGGAAGACATGGAGAAAGGAAGGAGATGATGTAGCGGGTGGGTGAAAAGCCTGGTTTGCCCTACTGAATCATCCATTCAACGACCAGGTTCACGAGCCCTCCTCTTACTAAGTGTGAATAGTGTCGCTGCTTTCATCCCACTATGTCCCTTTAGGAATGTATATTCCCATAAAGCCACATTTGTTTCATTCTCAAGCCCAGGCCTAAAGTATGATTGCACATGTTTTTGGAACTCCGTGTGGACATGTGGAGGGGTGGTTTGTGGTGCTTTACAGCAGACGCAGGTGGGTGGTGTGCAGTAACGGGTCAGGGGGATGTTCATCTGATCTTTGATAGTAGGCATTCCCGACCCTGTGTGTCACTGAGGAGAGGACGCTTATTTGTCATACCCCTCTCTCCGGTCTCTCGTGCGTCCCCTCTCCACTCCCTCCATCGGGGTTCCTCTCTCCTTCTGATTGTCACATCAGATGTCCAAATCGAGATGCTCGTCACCACTGACGGGCCAACCAGCCTGCAGGCCTGCCGACGCTTGGCTCGGGATAATCAACAACACATCCGTGTCCGACCTGCTGTTGCCCAAAATACCCCCTGACAGACGAGGGAGCAACAGACTCACCAACAACACACAGGACACACACAACAACCATTACACACACACACGACATTACTGTGCAACACACCAGTACGCAGACCCTTGCAGGAGGGTGTCCTCACACGCGACGTTGTCACTGAGGACACCCGACACACACGCACACATGCACACTTACACAAACCACACACACACAAACACACACACATACAGACATCACCTGGCATAAAATCACCGGGAGCTGTCATGCGTGCTCTTCGTTAAGCGGGAATTTAGTCTTGAGCGGTTCTTCTCTGATGAACGCCTCTAGTTTATTAATTACGCCTAATCATGATAAATGCTACAAGCGGTCATCTCATCTGCGCCAGCTGTCGCAGGCGTCAGAGGTTCAACCAGGAAGGGGGAGGACGGTGCAGAGCCATCCAACCTATCCGCGAGGGCAACCTGGAAAATGACAGGCCCACGCAGCTAGCCAGAGCCAACCTGCAATCACTGGTGTCATCATTCCAATGACTTTCTGAATGTGTGGTTTTTTGAGTGTGTTAGGGACATCATAGGTGGAGTTATTCATCAACGGCGGTATATGATGACAGCACATTGATGGTGTTTCCACTTCCATAATGACGGGTAACTAGAATGTACTATGTGGGGTCCATCACTTTCTTTGGTATAGATGTCGACAGTGTTTACCTCATTCATTTTCATTTTATCTAATTAGATCATCTTCATTGATATGGATACAAAAGCATATTCCTGTATAGAGTGGCATTGGGATCTGTGGCAGTCCTCCTTCAGAGCAGTAAGGCGTAAGAGCAAGAACTCAGCCTTAATAGTTCCAAAGTCACTGACATGAGTGTTGTTTCTAATTGTGTCTGTTTGCCCATTGGAAAACGGGGCAGGAGGAGCAGTCACGTTTGCTCCTGAGGTGCCCTAAAGCCTGGTGTTTTAAAGATTGATTCTTCTTCACATCACCTGACTTGTGCCCACTCCCTCTCTTTCTTCACTCTTTTTCTCTCTCACCTTCCCCCAACTTTGCTCAATAACCTGTCAATGTCTTTTCCCCCTACTCTGTACAACCACTCTCCCTATTTCCTTCTCTTCCAGGTTAGGTGTCATTACTCCCAGGTCTGTGTGTGTGTGTGTGTGTGTGAGGGAGAGGCAGGTCCTTCACAACCACTGACCCTGAATCAGTTAAGGAAACAATGTGACAAGTGCTGTAATGAGAATAAATGAAACGATAGAGCATCATCATCCCTACTGCACGCAAACCCCTGCTCCTCTCTCTCTCCCTCTCTTCTCTGGGCTGGGGCTCCTCTCTGACTGGGTCTGGCTGTGAAAAATTACACCTAATTAGTGGTGTAGTAAGAACAGAGTTGAGGACAAATGTTGCAGGCTATAAGTGGTGCTGTCTATTATGAGAATTATATATTTATGAAAACGGGGGGAAAACGAGAAAACAATGAGGTAATCAGGTGGGTTTCCGTGGCACACAGGGAGATTCTGACATGTGACAGGTGATTCTCCACATCTCCTTGCTATAATGAGACTTTTCATCACAGACATCAGCACCTCCTCTCTCTCTCTCTCTCGCTCTCTCTCGCTCACTCGCTCTCTCCTTCTCTCGCTCCCTCTTGCTCTCTCTCCCTCTCTCTCGCCCTGTCTCTCCCACTCCCTTACTCTCTCTCTCTCTCTCTCTTTCTCTCTCGTTCTCACTCTCTGTCTCCCTGTTGTTCATTGAGCTTTAAATAAGCAGTAGCAGTCATCTAATCAAAGAGCTGGTTTTGGTGCCATTACACAGAGATTGTGTCATACCAGCAAAAGACAGCCTCTTGTCACACACGACTGGCAGGTGTCTGTCTGCCCGTCTGTCGGGGCGTGGGAGTAAGGCAAACTCTAGCCTGTTCACTTCTGACTCATGGAAAGGCTACTGACCATATTGGTTAGTTGGAGCAAAAGGTTCCAGAAAAGGAAGACTAGAAGACTGGGAGAGATACAGGTATGTACTGTATGTTGTTGTGGACTTGACTTCACAGCTGATGATCCCATTGAAATCAGTAATTCCCAACATAAAAGGATACTCAAGACAATGTAAACCAAGAAAGAACGTTGTAATACGGTGTGTGAACAAGCTAATTTGTGGACAACATTCTGTCCATCCAAACAGACGCCAGATTCATTGGCAAGACATTAGGAACAGGGACCATGGTCCCTTGGTTGTGTCCAGTTGGGATGGAATGGTTAATCCTCATCCTATATTACAATACCCAACATTAATTACAGCATGTATTCAGTGTTGTGTACAGCKTCTACACCCCCATATCTCCCAATACTGCAGTATGCTGTTGTTGGATGAGGGAAATAAACATTACATTTTCCCCCCTTCTCTCTCTCTCTCTCTCTGTCTTTGTGTCTGGTAATTAAAGCGTGAGCACGCGTCAGACTCCACTTCAGACTAGGAGTGTGCTGTGTTAATTAACCTCGCTTGTCCCCACTCGCAAACGGGGCCCACAACCACCATTATGCTTCTAATATGCCAAATTAGAAACTGATTTTGAACTGCCCGTGCCCTGAAGGGTGCTATTGATCCCCCCTCTCTTTTCCTCTGTCTCCGCTGGCTGCTTTCATGCCTCCCCACCGGCCGACTTCTCCAGCAGCACTGAAGTGCTATTGCCTAAATGAGTTATCCGATTGGTCCCTTTGATTAATGATGGGGCCCCCTGCTTCATTACACATGACAACAGGATCAGAATAATCCGACGTAGCCACCGCTGAAACCACACCACGTGAACCCCCCCCCCCCACACACACCCAACAAATTCTGTCTCTCACTCCTCCCTTAGTCACCCCCTCCTCCCCAAAGTTTATTTCTCTTCAAATCGAGTTTTAAACCTTATCAGGGTCATCATTCATATAGTATGACGTTTTTCTCGATCGAGAGCTGTTGTCGAATGTCACAAATGCATAAGAAAACAAGGTAAACTAGATGTGAAAATCAATGGGTAGGGCTCTGGGGAATGTAAACAGCTACATCAACATGCAGGATTTGACCTTGTACAGTATGTATTATAACGTGTCTCCACACGCTGTGGACAAGAAAATGGGTCGAGCCGGACGCACACACATACACACACACGAGCAAGCTCGTAATACTGTGGCAGATTGTTGTCTTTGTGTCTATTTATACACTTATGGACAGGTGGTTCTCAATGCATTTGGCAGCGTCACTCAATATCTCCTTCTGTTTTCCACTTTCATGCAATTTTTTTTTAGTACAATTATCTTTCCACAGGGAAAACCTGTTCCACTTTGTTGTGGCGATGGACAAAAGCTATCAACAAAGTTATCAGTTATCACCGGGCTGTGTGTGTCTGTGGCTGTGTGTGCGTAATAACTATAGATTATATTGTACAAAGCCACACATTGTGGATTCACTGATCACAGGATGTTGTCAATTCAATAATGACATGAAGATAATTCAATCTGTAACTATTGACGTTAGTTCAGGGATTGGCAACTAAATGTTATTAATTGGTCAATGGGAAGGTATTGTTTCTTTGTTTATTGTTGTGAGTCGCTACGCCATTTATATCTTGAATGTCTTGTGGAAGCGGATGTTCCAAATTGTATTCACGCTTGATAATTCCCACGAAGTAAAGGGAGAGATGAAGTCACAGCATATAAACTATTACTTGCATTATTAAACCTAGTGAAATGCAACAAACACTTGCATAAAGCCATTTGTAAAGGTCACAAAACCCAGGAGATTATTTTGCTTTATTAGTGACAGTAACAGAATATTCTGCTCTGTTAATGACAGTAACATTATATTTTATAATATTAGTGACAGTAACATAATGTTCTGCTTTATTAATGACAGTAACATAATATTCTGCTCTATTAATGACAGTAACATAATATTCTGCTTTATTAATGACAGTAACAGAATATTCTGCTCTACAGTAACAGAATATTCTGCTCTATTAATGACAGAATATTCTGCTCATTGTAACGACCTGGGTGTCGGGGGGGGGGGGGGGTGCGAAGTCAAACGCAGGAAACAGCAGAGCTTCAATAAGTTGAGTCTTTAATCCCCAACTGTCCAACACAATGTCCAACCGGACGAACTGGGTGAACATACACGGTTCGGTCCAACGACACGAGCCACAATCCCAGTCCACAAATACAATCTCCACTCCCGAAATCCAAAAGGTTTACAAGTAATAATCCGCACAAAGACGCCTACGGGCTGGCTGACAAATAAAGCCATACTAATTACCCACTTAACTGAACACAGGTGTAACAAATAAACACATAAGGAGGGGGAGGAAAAGAGTCAGTGGCAGCTAGTAGGCCGGTGACGACGACCGCCGAGCGCCACCCGAACGGGAAGGAGAGCCTGCCTCGGTTGAAGTCGTGACAGCTCTATTATGACAGTAACATAATATTCTGCCTTATTAATGACAGTAACATAATATTCAGTTTTATTAATGTCATTAACTGAATACTCTGCTCTACAGTAACAGAATATTCTGCTCTATTAATGACAGTAACATAATATTCTGCTTTATTAATGACAGTAACATAATATTCAGTTTTATTAATGACATTAACATAATATTCTGCTCTACAGTAACAGAATATTCTGCTCTATTAATGACAGTAACCTAATATTCTGCTCTATTAATGACAGTAACAGACGGTATAACCAATGATTATTCTTCAAAACAAAGCGAAGAGGGTGACACAGAATCCTCCAGAGAAGCAAGGCAGAAAAGGTACAAAAGGCCACCTGTAATGGTCACAATACACAGGAGAATAACCTTTTGTCAATAGGGGGGCGCTATTTTCACTTTGTAAAAAATCGTGCCCAAATTAAATTGCCTCGTACTCTATTCTTGCTCGTACAATATGCATATTATTATTACTATTGGATAGAAAACACTCTCAAGTTTTTAAAACCGTTTGAATTATATCTGTGAGTAAAACAGAACTCATTTTGCAGCAAACTTCCTGTTAGGAAGTGAAAAATCTGAAATCGAGGCTCTGTTCCAGGGCCTTCCTATTAATTTGCTTGAAATCTTGGATATACATGCACTTCATACGCCTTCCACTAGATGTCAACAGGCAGTGGGAGTGGAATGGGGTGTCTAGCTTGATCTGAGGTCGAACAAGAGCTCTTGGAATGACGTGACCCCAATTTCCTTTGTCTAGCAAGGCGCGGGAAGGACATCTGCATTGGCTTCTGAAAAGCTTTCGGTATAGACGGCTAAATATCTCCGGCTTTGATTTTATTTGATACATGTGATAATATCATCGTAAAGTATGTTTTTTCAATATAGTTTTATCAGATTATTGAACGTTTACGGGAGTTTTGGCGTTTTCCGTTCTCTGGTTTGGTGAAGATGGACATCTTTGCGCCACTTGGCTAGCTAAGGTTGCTAATTCGACAGGCGAAGAGGACATTCTAAAACCAAACAACGATTTATTCTGGACAAAGGACTCCTTGTACAGATTCTGATGGAAGCTCAGCAAAGTAGGAACCATTTATGATGTTATTTCGTATTTCTGTGGAAAATGTTTATTCCTATTTTCCGCCCTCATTGCGGGCGCTGTCTCGCTATAACGTAAGCTGTATGTCGTACTAAGTTATTTTAAAAAATCTAACACAGCGGTTGCATTAAGAACTAGTGTATCTTTCATTTGCTGTACAACATGTATTTTTTAGTAAAGTTTATGATGAGTTATTTGGTCAGATTAGGTGAGTGTCAGAAATATATCCGGAGATTCTGGGAAAAAGTTGCTACGTTTTCACAATGTGTAACCACGGATTTCAGCTCTAAAATGCAGATTTTCGAACAAAACATAAGGTTATTGTATAACCTGATGTTATAGGACTGTCATCTGATGAAGTTTGTCAAGGTTAGTGAATCATTTTATATCTTTTGCTGTTTTTTTTTGCGATCGCTACCTTTGCTGCTGATAAATGCGGTTGTGTTGTTTTGGTATTGTGGTAAGCTAATATATAATGCTATATTGTGTTTTCGCTGTAAAACACTTAAAAAATCTGAAATATTGGCTGGATTCACAAGATGTTTATCTTTCATTTGCTGTACACCATGTATTTTTCATAAATGTTTTATGATGAGTATTTAGGTATTTCACGTTGCTCTTTGTAATTATTCTTGCTGCTTCGGTGCTATTTGTGATTGTAGCTGCAATGTAAAACTATGATTTATACCTGAAATATGCACATTTTTCGAACAAAACATAGATTTAATGTATAACATGTTATAAGACTGTCATCTGATGAAGTTGTTTTCTTGGTTAGTGACTAATTATATCTCTATTTGGTCGGTTTTGTGATAGCTACCTATGCGGTAGAAAAATAGTGAAAATATGCGGTTGAGTCTTTTGCTATTGTGGTTAGCTAATAGAAATACATAGTGTTTTCGCTGTAAAACATTTTAAAAATCGGAAATGGTAGCTGGATTCACAAGATGTTTATCTTTCATTTGCTGTATTGGATTTGTGATATCATGAAAATTATATTATATGATATCCCTGTGGCGTTAGGCTAGGCTATGCTAGTCAGCTTTTTTGATGGGGGGGATCCCGGATCCGGGTTTGTGACTCGTGAGAAGTTTTTAATGACGGTAACAGAATATTCTGCTCTATTAATGACAGTAACAGAAATATTCTGCTTTATTAATGACAGTAACATTATATTTTGTATATTAGTGACAGTAACAGAATGTTCTGCTTAATTAATGACAGTAACAGAATATTCTGCTCTATTAAGGACAGTAACAGAATATTCTGCTCTATTAATGACAGTAACATAATATTTTGTAATATTAGTGACAGTAACATAATATTCAGTTTATTAATGACATTAACAGAATATTCTGCTCTATTAATGACAGTAACATAATGTTCTGCTTATTAATGACAGTAACATTACATTTTGTAATATTAGTGACAGTAACAGGATGTTCTGCTTTATTAATGACATTAACAGAATATTCTGCTCTATTAATGACAGTAACAGAATATTCAGCTTATTAATGACAGTAACATATTTTGCTTTATTGGTGACAGTAACATAATATTCTGCTTTATTAATGACGGTAACAGAATATTCTGCTTTATTAATGACAGTAACATAATATTTTGCAATATAAGTGACAGTAACAGAATGTTCTGTTATATTAATGACAGTAACATAATATTCTGCTTTATTGATGACAGTAACAAAATATTCAGCTTATTAATGACATTAACAAGATATTCTGCTCTACAGTAACAGAATATTCTGCTTTAATAATTACAGTAAACATAATATTCTGCTCTACAGTAACAATAACAGAATATTCTGCTCTATTAGTGACAGTAACAGAATATTCTGCTCTATTAATGAACAGTAACATAATATTCTGCTCTATTACTGACAGTAATAGAATATTCTGCTCTATTAAGACAGTAACATAATATTCTGCTTTAATAATGACAGGAACATAATATTCTGCTCTATTAATGACAGTAACATAATATTCTGCTTTATTAATGATAGTAACAGAATATTCTGCTCTATTAATGACAGTAACATAATATTCTGCTCTATTAATGACAGTAACAGACGGTATACCAATAATTATTCTTCAAAACAAAGTGAAGAGGGTGACACAGAATCCTTCAGAGAGGCAAGAAAGGCAGAAAAAGGACAACGGTCTAATTGAAGACACATCATAGGTGTTACAGTCCAAGAGGTTGTTATTTTCAATAAAGTTGACAAGTATATTGGGGTATATTCAAGTGAGTGAGGGATGCCTTAGGCAAATGTGACAGCACTACTTTTCACTGGTGACGCTGCTCATCCTCTCCCTGATAACAATTATTAGTTTACTTTCAAATTAAGACGGATGAGTGGCCGGGTTCTTTAGATGCATGCTGTGTAGGTTACCTGTGTGCATGTGTCTAGGGATAGGGGAGTTGTACAAGATGGGTCTTAAATGAATGGTGTGCCCTGCACAGCATAGAACAGCATTAGAGTGACGTATTATTGTTTCCTGCTTAAAGGTGAACGTGTTTTTAAGGTATTACACAACATACAGTTTGAGATGTTGTATCCTCTATGCCTAACAACCCTCTTTGTGTGGTGGGGTTATCCTCGGTCAATATCTTACCAAACAGTAAAAAAGCTAAACATAATACAGTCTGAAACACACATGTACAGCACTCACACATGCACACTTGCTGTGTACAACACACATACTGTATAGGCCTACACAAATTGGAAGGAATCCAACAGGGCCCTGAAGGCCTGAATGGCGGAGACACGGTGTCTGCAACCTAAAGACGGGTTAATAAAGTGGAAAATGTTTAACTGATGTGAGCGAACAGAGCAGCCAGGTGCAGGGAGTCTTGGCATCGATGTGTTCTCTCTTTATTCCAATGGCTCTGCACAAACATTAAATGTTATTTATAAACCTATTAGCTTGATAAATCTCCTCAGGATATGAACAAATCCGGAGGGAAAAAAGTTGCAAAGGAAAACAAAGTTTTGATCTGGTCCACAAAGCAGACCATTTTAGGAGGAGTTGAACTGCGAAGATAGGACCATCACAGATGTGTTCAGATGCT
This sequence comes from Salvelinus sp. IW2-2015, assembly GCF_002910315.2. Classification (NCBI taxonomy): domain Eukaryota; kingdom Metazoa; phylum Chordata; class Actinopteri; order Salmoniformes; family Salmonidae; genus Salvelinus; species Salvelinus sp. IW2-2015. The sequence continues at coordinate 10,512,066 of NC_036850.1, forward strand.
TCCTGTTGGTGACGTACTGGGCATAAAAATCCGGAAAACAGCTTTGCTGAAGTAAAAAAATATATATATATATTTTTCACTTGCCAAATGTCTCATGCTGTTGACGATATCAGCATGTTTTGAACTTTCATCTGATCTCCATAATATCTGAATCCATTCAGTGTGCAGGGATGTTCCACCCATATTGTGTGTATCAGTGGCTGTGATGCTGGGAGGGAGGGAGGGAAGCTAGTCTGCTGTATAGTACAATATGTATGCCTTCAGGGCCCTGGGCAACCATCAGCAGGAAATTAGCGCTGCCAACAAAACAAAACCGAGACAAATCTGCGAGCAATATCACAATACCCTGATTATCTATTCTATAATTTGTAAGCTGTTTCCTGGGAAAAATAGAAACGTCACCACTCAGCCCCTAAATCATTTGTTGGGCTAATCAACGCCAGCTCTCTTTTGCCCCTCTTTGGTTGGGTTAGATCCATGAGGGGGTTGCCAGACATTGTCACGGTCAGAGAACTCAGATTTACAGCTCTGTTCTAACACACATAATTAAACGTAGAAGTCGAGCAGGTCTGAAAAGAATGACCCCTCACAGTTTTTCCTTTTTCCTCATTCACTCTCTTCTTGGTTAATGAACGTTCTCTCTGGGTTCCTGTTAAAGAGAGAGCGTGGTCATGTTTTGCCTTTCTCTCATCTCTTCATCTATGTCATTACCTCGATATCTATATTCTACCCTTCTTTTCAGCCTGTCTTTACCTCACACCCTCCTCTCTCGCCCTCTCTTGGTCTCTGATATTGTAAGCTCTGTGAGCTGATTCTCTTGACTGGGCCGGCGGCTCGTTTGAGGGGCTTGTTTTGGGTGAAGTGCTAACACCTGTCTGCTCGCCTCCCGGCAGTAAGCGCCTGTGCCCTCACTGACAGCCCTGTCTGGTTTGACTAATGATGTGATTGATGGATGAAAGAGTGTGCACGCACAAACACACGCACGCACGCACACGCGCACACGCGCACACACACACACACATGCGCTCAATCCCTTCCAACAAAGCATACACTCACACAAGCCAACCGCACAACCACACACATGCTCACACACTACCCCAACACAAACGACTCCCAGTATCTCTAGCCAGTGTTGTGTAGCACAGTACYAGAGTATAGTGTAGTGTCAGCAAGCCCCCATCAAGTGGCGGTTGAAGCTGAAGGGGTATTCTCCTCCATGGCTCATTACCCAGTAATGGCAAAGCCAAAGAAAGGGAAAGAAGAAAAGTAGAAGRAACTGATTTTTCTCATGACACCAGACAGCAGGCAGGTTTATGGACTAACAGCCCATCACAACAAACCCATCACAGGGGGGCACACACAGTGGAGCGGCCGCCCACCTCGCCCCACTCCCCTCTCTCTCTCTGCCACACCGTGAGGGAGCTGCTGGGCTTGGAGGGAGACAGCCGAGAGGGAGAGCGAGGGGAGATTATGATTCCGAGCAGAACACAGGCCGGAACCGTTGTCTCTCTGATTAGGCAGATTGCCTCGTTTGTTTTGGTCATGCGGTGCTCTGGGAGAGAGGAAAACGATCCCTGTAATAAAATGCMGAATAGGACTTTGCAACAGATGCGGCCGACAATCAACCTCGCTGAGACGATTTGAATTCCTCTGGTGACGCGCACAATCGATCTCTTCTATTATCCTCGTCTAGGTTCTTCCAAACCATGCGTCATTTCGAATGAGGCTCTGCTCTACTGTTCTGGTGACTACATTAACGGCTGCTATAATAGAAACTCCTCTGTACAATGCAGCCAGGCGTATTTTGAGCAACGTTCAACCGTTGAAACCGTTGAAATGGAATGCACACTCCATACTGTAGTCCTGAAAGTAGAGACATCCAGGGCTTTGCTATTGTCCAAGACACTAGTCGTGGTATTTTGGGACCTTTTCAGAATCTATCTGAAGATGGGATCATCTGTTTTTATGGTATAAATAGAGGCATTCTTCTTATCCATAAATGGTGGAACCACAAACCATAACTGTGCCTTTGACTCATAATGGTCCAGATTACTGACCACAGTGGTTTAACCTCTGTGGTTCCTCTGAGGTAAATGGCTTTGTGCAGTGTTAATGACACAGATAACAGAACATCACAGGCCCTGYCACTGACTCCTGGTTATAACCTGGGAGTGTCAATGTGCAGTATATGTAAATGTAAGAGAGAGTATACATTCTAAATGATTGGTGTGTTCGAGGGAGGGCACTATGGTGATACAAGTGTGTGAGGAGGGCAGCACTGTTCCTCCTAACCTTGAGAATGGTATCAGTATTCTTCCTCCACAATATTCCACATTCAAATTGGGATTTCAAGGAGAAACACTTACTTTCACTGAGAAGCTGTAAGATTGTCTGTGAATTCCAGTGGCGTGGAAACTTTTCCCCCTGAACTGAAGTTTCTARAGTTCATTTAAAACTTGGTTGTGAGAGGACCTGCCATGGCCCTCCTGAGTCCCAGTAAGACTGATGTCTCTGATATGGCTGGATATGTTCATATTCACTCTCACGCCTTAAAAGCGGGAGCGGGGCCAGATTGATGTAGCGGCCCTCGCTTTCCCTGGAATCAAAGGACCATGCGTCTGAAGTGACGGGTGATGGAGGAGGCTGTCAGGGGAAAGGATGGGGATGTCTTAAGCAGGATCCAGCATGAGGACCAACAGCATCATTAAGAAATCCTGTATGGGAAAAATGATGAGGCAACCTTTTGATTAAGGAGGTGTCTCTCAAGAGTCTTTGGCGCCGGGCAAAAAAAACGAGATGTTTTTCATTTTAGCCGGAAGATTTATGCTTTGACAAATGTGGAAGTGGAAGTTGAATAATGGGATATTGGCATGCTTTGATTTCTTAATAGCTGTAATTGCTATTTTTTACCAAAGGCCTGTTGCCATTTCCTTCCAATGCGATGAGGAATATGTCTTCTGCGTGTTAATACATGATTTAACAGAAACGTTACCCTCAAAACTGCGGTGCACTGGCGAGAAATGTAATTTATCCTGAGGGACAAAAAGTAGCGAGAGGAAAACATATTTCTTATCTCCCTGCAATTGTGATCCACTTTAGCTACATGCTCAGTGATAGTGTTTGAGAGTAAAGGAGATGGGGGACTGTTTGATGTCTGTTTGATTAGGCTAAGAATGATATTCTATATATGCTGGTAGAAGCGTTTCTGTGTGTGTGTGTGTGTGTGTGTGTGTGTGTGTGTGTGTGTGTTGTGTGTGTGTGTGTGGTGTGGTTGTGTGTTGTGGTGTGTGTGTGTGTGTGTGTGTGTGTGTGTGTGTGTGTGTGTGTCAGTGTACGCAGAGGTTACCAGTCCCAGCCTCTGTGCCTCCAGCCGGCCCCATGAGGAGTCAGCTGCTGAACCTGCTCCAGAGTGGCTGCCTCTTGCTGCCTCGTCCTATGATCCAGCTCTGACAGGTGACTCCACCCAGATGGCCATCCCTCTGGTGCCTGGCCAGAGAGAACCCAGGAGCAGCAGCACTGGTCAGGCCCTCCTCAGACTGTCTCAGTCAGCCCTACCTCAGCCCTGCCACCTCCCATCCAGCTCTGCCCTCCTGTCAGCCCCATCCATCCTAACAGTCCCCCAACCAGGAGCAACACTGGAGGGAAACCTGCCACTGGCATGATGCAACTGTAAGAGTCGTACAAACAAAAGGCCCTCAGTACTGCCATGGGACAGTGAGACAGAGAAATGACAGCTATATCTGAGACAACTGGGCCTGGAACTCTGTAGATTGGCCCACARTAACCTTTGTCAACTTCAAGGCCAGACTGTCAGGGTCAAGGTCAGGCTCTTTGGGGTGACCCATTGCTCACTCTGTGCTCCTTTGGTCAGGCCTGATGGCCAGAGAGTGCCAAGGTGCATCTGCCAAGTTCATAGAGACATCACTGTTGTTTTTTTTAATGTAAACTAAAAATGTGAGGGAAAAAATCAAATACAGTATGAAGCTGCTTTTTTTCAAATAGATTCACATGATGAAATATTTCAGGAGAGAAAAAGGCWAAAGAATAAAGTAGAGTATGGATACGAAGTAGGAGGAGAGACAGACAGATGGATGGGCGCTTTACATTTAAACATCATCCTCATCGGTGCTCAGCTTCAAGCGGGTCCACGGGGGAATGGGTACTCATTGGGAAGATAATGCAGTTCCACGGAGAGATGGACGTCAGGGATTCAACGTCGCGCTTCACTCTAGGCCCAGTCCCAGCAGCCAGTGATAAACATCTCCATTTACAATGCATTGAATAAGTAAAATAATTATCTGAGACTTCAAACGATGTCCATAGCAGGCTATTTTTGGCCTGCCTTTTTGAGTATGCATAAGCTCAATTAGTTTAAAAATCATATTTCTATTCTGCATCAGAATGATGGACTGTGGATTCTACATGTTGATATGCAATCCCTTGTCAACAAAGCTCCGATTGAGATGCTAACCAATTATTGCGACGGCAGCGGAGAGATTCCTATCTTGTGAAGGACTTAGTTAGTCGTCACTACCGAGAAAGTGCTTTATTGATTGACCATCAGGTAGCTAATAACATGGGTTATCTACATGTAGAATGAGACAGGGTCTCTCCTCAATACGACACTAGTATCAAGATTTACCTTGTCCTACAGTCCCAACATAGCCAGGAGAGGCAGGTTATATACCTTAGACAAGCTAATGAAGGTCACCCTATCGTAAAAGTATCTTCAGTGTGAGAATGTGAGCACGAGTCGGTTATATGTTGTGCTGTCACTATTCTATWTTATACTCTCATCCAGTTGTTCCCTCATTGTATTGATCATTGGGCTATGGTCTTAAACAAGTATTTAATATTGACAGACAGATCCACAACAACACTATCTACAGGATGTGCCTACCCACGCGTATTCTACAAGATATCCTATCCGTGTSTTATGTTTAGAATCTAAGCATGATTATTAATAACTAAACTCCATCAAAATAATGCCATATTCATTTCGTCAGGAAGATGCCAAACAAATACCTATTTAATCATTCACTGCCACAAAGCAACGTTGGATGAAAAGTCAAGATTGACTACATGAACTGAGGGTGAATAGTAATCACAGTTTGTGCCTTGTTGCCAAGAACGTGTGCATACGTAGCATGTTCATTTAGAACATGTCACTCACAATCACACACATGTACCCAGCTGCACATACGTTAGGCGTACATGTGTGGGAACGTGTGAAACCTGTCTGTAGAGTGAGCTGGTGTCCAAACATTCATCACCGTGACAGGGGAGCCCATGTCCCTATGTATGCCGTGGAGCCCCAGTCTCCCGAGAAATCAACATGACCTCAAATGGGCACTCTCAACCGCAACTACACACACACACACACACACACACACACACACACAAAACACACACAAAAACACACACACACACACACACACACACACACACACACACACACACACACACACACACACACACACACACACACACACACACACACACACCACACACACACACACACACACACAACACACACACACACACACACACACACACACACACAATAAAAACAAGTACACACACGCACACTCACATTACCTTACATGCTTGGACCTAAATCCTGGGAGAGGAGGACTGTAATACAAAGGGTCCTATTGAAAAATCTCATGGAGAGGATATTAGCAGTCCATTTCCTAGTTGGTCATTGTTTTTCAGGCAAAATAGAGTGGCTGAGGGCTGGAAAAAAAGATTACCAAAGTTCAAGGTTTCTTGGAATCCTCAGGGGAGGCAGTGTGCCGAAGGCCTGAGATTACATTTCAGTCCAACCTTACCGTCAAACCTCTCCAGACGGAACAGGAAATTGTGTCGCTGTCACAGAAACGCATGAGAGAAATGTAAATGCCCTCCCCGTCTCATATGCACCCTGGGGTCTCCCTCAGGGGACGCCTCTCTTGGTGTCCGTCTTGTGTCAAATACCCCTTTTTAACACAGAATTTGTATTGGGGGTTTTGCTTCCCTCCATGCATCTTCTTTGGTTACTAAGCAATGCTGCAGTGCCTAGTATGGCACTGCGATGCATACCAAAACAGACAGGGCTAGAAGAAAAAACAAGAAGGGTGAGGGCAGATGTTGAATCATCCAGTAAGCAAATACACAATGGGATTACTGTGTTAAAGCAATAAGTACAGGAGCTAGAAAAACCTCAGGATTCAGATGTCACATTCTAACCTTTCTTTAAACTGTCAGATTAATTTCAGCAAATGGATGAAGCTAAAACAAACAAATCACTGAGGAGATATGTAACTGCTGAGGGTTCCCTTTGACTTGAAACCCCATCCCAAAATACTGTAGATGTCGACTGTTCTACAGAACGAAAAGAAAGGAGACAACTGAATACCCAGACACAAGAGTAACTACCTTTTTACCTGCCAGTTAACTGTCACAAACTCTTAACAATTATTGGACAATGCCTTTAGTTAGCAGAGATGAAAACCCTTCCCCTGCTTGTATCACTTGGCTGGACCAAAGTCAGAAACGAAACGGCTTCTTTTTTTTCATCACTAAGGATGACTTTTATAGCGTATAGTCATCATGGACGATAGATGTTTCTATTTGAAGGTGTGATTCGTCAGAGTTAGCAGACTTCAGATTGTAGCCCATCACTGAAATGGATGCAGTTAAGAACAGGCACCCTTGTCGTTGTATGATTCAAGGAGGGGCTGTAAGGGGGCTAGAGGGGGCACAGGGGTGACAGAAACGTCCGGCCAACACACCTCCAGGTGTGGCCATACGGACCAGGGTTTTGACTGAGGTACTTCCAGGCCGGCCTTAGGTGCGATTTATCAATGCAAAGTTAATAACATCCATTTGAATCTAACTAAAAATCAATATTTCATTACCAAATTGTTAGCGGGAATGAAGAAGGATTGCGGAAGTCGGGGCGGGTGCGTTGGAAAGGAGGCGTCAGGAGGTTCGATGGGAAGACTGGATGATTCATGGGACCATCAGGCCAAGTGGGGGAGGAAGAGGGGGCGAAGGAGGGCCAAGGAGGACGGGCGCTGGAAAAACTTGGAGAGGGCTCGCTCCCCAGTGACCTTGGTAGGGACGGAAAAATATATATAAGAAAATGAAAGCAACTGTCAACTCCCCACAGGCCAGGATCAGCCTATAAATCACACAGGAGACCACGGGGAGGGAGGGGGACCAGAGAGGAGAGGGGGTTAACCCTTACACCCTTATACTGGCCTTTCTTTACATCCACTGGACAGAGAGGAGACACATAGTATTAGATCTGTGAAGCTGGATTTACCCATATTAGGATATTAAATTGAACTTTAAAGGCAATGTTCCTGCGTTCACGTTACACTGCATATGTCGGCTCCATCGGAAATTACCTTTACATTTCAATCAAGATATAACACGGATCTTCTGCGATATGTACTGAATCTAGCCCTAAACCTTTTGAGTCTATCAATTCATGTATTCATGCTACTGCATGAGTGTCAATGTCAATCCATGTACCCTTACTGTAATGTGTTAACAGAGAAGGTATTAAGATGTCTATAAATGAAGTGTACTTCAAATACTCTGATAGGCTTTTTGCATGGCAGGCCACTCAATGACCATAGAAGATAAGAAGGCCCTGTTTGCCTAATAGGTTTTTGGCCCTTATCCAGCAACATCACTTCCAAGTGGGAATGATATTATTGGGCTGGAGCCTTAATGAAAATACTTAAGGAGATGCAAGTAATATCAGCCTTGAAGGTTAAGGCCACAACATGTGTAGAAAAAGATCTGGCAATATCCTCTCTTCTTCTTCATAACTCACATAGACGACATATGATCCTATTGAAGAAAGAGCATTTGGTTGAATAGTAAGTAACCGTGTAACCGTCGGAACGGAACGTGTGTGTCATATGTTTGACTATTTACATCTGCATTGTTATCTCGCCCACCAAACCTTACGGATTCATAATGTCCACAATTAAAAAATGGGAAAGAAACAAAACAAATAGTGATTAAAATTGACATATCGTTCAGCCCTAAACCTAATTGACAATTTCCATATGACAACGCTTATGGGTTCTGAACGTCTGTAAAGTGGTGATTTCCACCAAGCGCCTGAAGCAAATAGATTTGGGCATGAGTAGGAAATATTTTTCAGGCAGAATATCTATGCTGTGAAGTCCAATAAGACGTACAGTAGGTACTGGCTAGATCTAGTGCAATGTGATTGGTGCATATGTTCTTTAAACCCCACCCCCCACCATCTCAAGGTTAGTACACCTTATTGGTTAATAAAAGCAAATGTTTCCAATGTGCCATTTGGTTTTTGTTTGTTGCCTCGCCACCCCCTCCTCTTCTCGGCTAAGAGAATGCCAGATCTGGGTTTTGACAGTGCTCCAGATTGTAAGCGCATCGGGTGACAATTAAGACATAACAACATAAATTGTCTGCCGTCACATTTACTTATCCTTCCTGCTTGATGCCTTCTCACACGACTAGAACAAAGAGAGGAAATTTGAACCACTTACCTAGAATCACCCCACAGACTGCATTGACCTGTAATGTACATGTATAGGTGGGCGCCATCTGTATAACTCTGGGATTTGTTTCCTAGTTTTGAAAAAAGGACTGACTTCCACATTTCAAACAATACAAAAAATGGCATGCAGACACTAAATAATTCATTTGCTGCTAACATTAAACAACTGTTAACACGCTCAAATAATTAGTTATGCTTGCTTGACATGTTTGCATCTTTAATAATTAATGCATTTGTCTTAATTATCAACAACAGTATTTTGGCCTTGTTATTCCTTTTTCAACCAACATTTTTTAATAAAACGGAAAAAGCAATTATGCTATAAATATTAATTAGATACCCTTATTAAGAATCCAGACAAAGGGGCATATAGAGTCTTAACTGTATTTTCCTAGGAATTAAACAGAGTTATAAATCTTTCTCTGCCTGGACAGGTATCTACGTGGGAAGACATCTTTATCGGTGGTTTTTGAATAAAATATAGTCACTACTTAATATCCTCTTGAACATGATCACATTTAGAGAAACATTTATGCTGTCAATGGATTCCGATGATTAATGTAATAATTATGATCATGTTATTAAGCAGAATTTTAAATGCAATCACATTAATCATGGATCGTCCCCTTTGTGCCTTTGAGAACGTATTCTCTCTCAACTGGAGCTCTCAAAAGAAACAAACAAAGGACTAAACAATGAGGCATGTGGAAAATGCATGTGTCTTGAGAAAGTGTCCTTACACAGTCTTAGAGTTCTTGCTCTTGCTAGGTATTTTGAGGCCTACCATTTTGTCACGAGAGAGTAATTTGTTAACACCAAATAACCTATGTGCCGTCTTAGGCGGCCATTTTGAGATATGTAAAATGAACCTTTTGACATTTTCTGGAAAGGCAATTTTGACTCCACCCCCTTTTTTTCTAGGACAGCCTGTCGGTGGCTATGATGAGTTTGTGTCATGTTAAAATTTTCATGGGTCGCATACTTCCATGGCTTACCAGAGAAGACATTGGAACACTCACCCACTCACTGACTCTCAAAATGCAGCTGTCAATGAAGGGGAAGACAGGCGATTGGATGACTTTGGGAGGACTTTGGGAGGACGATCAGAGGGGAAGTTTATTTTTCCTTTTTTTTGCTGGATGATTAAAAGGCAAAAGAATGACACTGCTCCACAGCCCAAATCAGCCCTCTGCATTAATATTACACACTGATGGCAGCTGTGTATCAAAACAACATGGAATTAAGAAGGGAGAGAGTAGGGAGAAAAGGAATGAGGTTCATAACAATCTAGCCATATTTTCTTACTGAACACATAGACAGTTTGGGTTAGATTTTTCTGGAAAGGAGTTAAATTAGCACAAATTGTACTTCTTTAATTTAATATTCAATACACGGTGAAACATTATAAGCTAAACAAAAGTGTAATAATAAGATTGAGCTAAAATAAGTAGATTAGAAATGAAAAAAAAATATTCAGAATTGAAATGAGTCAATCTTAAGGTCAGGAATTAACTTAATCGGTCTTATCAGATGTTTATTATTTATTTTTTTGGCCATGGATAATAGCCATGAAACATGTGGGCTGCCAGTGACATTGGAAATGTCCATATTAGGMAATATGCAAATGCTGTTGATGGGGTGTAAATTCTGAGACGTGACAGCGAAACATCCCAGGCCGATGATTAAAACGTGAACGTAAAACGAGGACGTTGGTTGGGCAGAGATTGCAATGAGGGCATATAGTCAGAGATAACCATCGACTGAACCATGCACAGTCGACGAGAAAACAAGCACATCCCTCCTGTGTAAAGACCATTCCATGGCAACCTCGCCGACTGATGTCGATAGCTGTCAGTCTTTAAAACAGCCTGCCGCATTAGTATATGCTCACCACAGCAAGTTCAACAACCAGTATAGGCATTGACCTTCTCATCTCTGACTGTCCTGTGTTCCACTCACTCGCTACACTTTTAGAAAAAAAAGTTGCTATCTAGAAACTAAAAGGGTTCTTTGGCTGTTGCCATAGGAGAACCCTTAAAAAATTTATTTTGGGGTTCCAGGTAGAACCCTTTTGGAAGAACCATATTGGGTTTCATGTAGAACCATTCCCCCAGAGGGTTCTACATGGAACCCAAAAGAGTTCTATCTGGAACCAAAAAAAGGTTCTCTGGGGACAGCCGATGAAGCTTTTTGGAATCCTTTTTTAGGTATCATTATCAAGACCTCACAATCCAGAGTGAGATTACGTTGAAAAGGTTACATACAGTTTGTGGTTTGGGGATGACCAAATAAATAAATAAACAAACACAGGAATATATAAATAAATAATGAATGGCATTTAAAGAAGGAATGTGCGTGTTGGGTTTGAACATGTCACAAAAGCAGATTTATAGTCTGTTTTCTGAGTACATTATTTGAGCTTGGCAGTGTTAATCATTCACGCTTCCCCCGTCTCCCTATTCCTGCCCGTCATGGATTATTGAAATATAAAAATAAGTGAGAGAAGGGCCCCTGAAGCTGTATCAAAATGTCACGTTTGTACTTACAGCCCTATGCTGCTAGACAGGGTCAAGGGCTTCATTTATTTGTATACGTACACCCAGGCACTACAGGAAAGGTTATGTCACCCCCCAGCCATTTACTCCCACTTTTGAATGGGACTGATATTCAGCTCAATTGCCAGTGTCACTGATATGGAACTGACATAGCATTTGGAGGCAGAGGGAGAAAGAGGGGGAGTCAGAAATGACTGCCAGACTGGGACATGGGACGGGGAAGGGGACGGGGACGGGGCAGGGAGGGGGGGACGGGAGGGGGGGGGGGGGAGGGGGGTAGTAGAGAAGGTGTGTTGTGGGCATGAACAAAATGATTGGTCATGTGGTGGACCTACGGGTTGGATTGGGTCGAGGTGCATTAAAAGGTCCCCAAGAACAGAGTGAAATTTGGAACCACCAAGATTATTCCTAGAGCTGGCCTCCCGGCCAAACTGAGCAATCGGGGGAGAAGGGCTTTGGTCAGGGAGGTGACCAAGAACCCGATGGTCACTCTGACAGAGCTCCAGAGTTACTATATGGAAATGAGAGAACCATCCAGAAGGACAACCATCTCTGCAGCACTCCACCAATCAGGCCTTTATGGTAGTGGCCAGACGGAAGCCACTCCTTAGTTAAAGGCACATGACAGCTTGCTTGGAGTTTGCCAAAAGGTACCTAAAGGACTCTCAGACCATGAGAAACAAGATTCTCTGGTCTGATGAAACCAAGATTAAACTCTTTGGCCTGAATGCCAAGCATCACGTCTGGAGGAAACCTTGCGCCATCCCTCTGGTGGAGTATGCTGGTGGCTCATCATGCTGTGGGGATGTTTTTCAGCGACAGGGACTGGGAGACTAGTCAGGATCAAGTGAAAGATGAATGGAGCAAAGTATAGAGAGATCCTTGATGAAAACCTGCTCAAGACTGATAAGGACCTCAGACTGGGGCGAAGGTTCACCTTCCAACAGGACAATGACCCTAAGCACACAGCCAAGACAATGCAGGAGGGGCAATGTCCTTGAGTGGCCCAGCCATAGCCCAGACTTGAACCTGATCTAACATCTCTGGAGAGCCCTAAAAATAGCTGTGCAGCGACACTCCCCATCCAACCTGACAGAGGAGAGGATCTGCAGAGAAGAATAGGAGAAAATCCCCAAATGCAGGTGTGCCAAGCTTGTAGTGCCATACCCAAGAAGACTCGAGTCTGTAATCACTGCCAAAGGTGCTTCAACAAAGTACTGAGTAAAGGGTCAGAATATGACATGTGATATTTGATATTTGAAAATGTGTTATTTCAGTTTTGTTTTTTATGCATTTGCAAAAAAATTCTCCAAACATGTTTTTGCTTTGTCATTAAGGGGTATTGTGTGTTGATTGAAAAATAAATGAAAATCAATTTTAAGAATAAGGCTGTAACGTAACAACGTGTGGAAAAAGTTTCCGAATGCACTGTACATATAATGTAAAGCAATCACATGACCAATCTTGCATACCACAGTACGTTTGGTCTTGCGACCAAATTTGTTATAGTTCAAAATTCGAAAGATCATTAATTAAGAAGCACTCTTTTTACACAAAGCGAGACAGAGGAGTGCCATGACAGAGATTGAAATGGGAAATCTGATATGAGCAATATATCATCTGGGGATAATTATGATGATCTATTGGCTTTTATGCTGAACTGAGTTCAAAATGATTGCATAGGAAGAGATGACATTAATGGCTGGCCTCAACTCTGATCTAGCTGTGGAAGGTTGTACCGTACGCCCACCTCKGCCCACCAATAGTTTGTGTAAAAATCTGAGTTATTGAGAGTGATATGAAATTTCTAAATGTCATTAATTGACACCTTTTTCCTCTGAGCTGTCAGGAGGGAGACAGAAAGGTCACAGCTCTGGGGTGATGTATATATATGACCCCTCCCCCCCTCCCCCCCTCCCCCAGCATTGTGAATTATGGCTGTCGTTAACACGAGGGAATGGATGGTGGAGCCGACTGAAAGCCTCTATCGATCCACTTCCTGCACAGGAAAATCAGGTACCTAAATATGGTGCCCTCCAACAGGGTCTCCCAGGCTTTAATGAAGGGGCTGATGCACTAAATTCCTAAATAGAGGTTCTGGTTTACTCTTTGCCAAATTATTTATCCAATGAAATACTGTACACAACAAATGACTAAAATGAGGCAGTATTTACAGCAGTAGCATAGCCAGAAATGTGTTGTTGGTTGGGCCTGCAGAAATGTCCTGCAATTCTACACAGTTTGCCATGGGGCTGAGATAAAATGTTGCATTTTTAAAGCTAAATAATGGTGTGTTGACTGTGATCAAGGCACTGGATTATGTAACATTCATTTAACTAGGCAAGTCAGTTAAGAACAAATTATTATTTACAATGACGGCCTACACCGGCCAAAGCCGGTCGACGCTGGGACAATTGCGCGCCGCCCTATGGGACTCCCAATCCCAGCCGGTTGTGATACAGTCTGGATTCAAACCAGGGAGTCTGTAGTGACGCCTCAAGCACTGAGATGCAGTGCCTTAGACCGCTGCGCCACTCAAGAGCCCACTTGGGACCCCTTTTGGAGCTGTCTTGTTTGCTAAAGGAACAAATKAAGTAGGCAATGGCATGGTGCATATAGCCATAGAAGCACAGTGACATACTGTATGCCAAAATGCGGTCATATTCAGTTAGTTATTTTTGGCTACACATCTCATGAGAGTGAATGTCATTCCAGTTCATCTGAATGTCATTCCAGTGCACTGGAATAGGACTGCTTGCTATGAATTCTATCTGATGGTGTTTACATGTTTAGGTAAAAAGACAAAAAAAATCCCATTTGGAACTCTGACAAGTAGAGAGCATTAAAAATGAATACAGTAGTGCCTTCAGGAAGTATTCACACCCCTTGACTTTGTCTAAATTTTTTTGTGTTACAGCCTGAATTTAAACTTGATTAAATTGAGATTTTGTGTCACTGGTCAACGCACAATACCCCATAATGTCAACCGCTCAAGGATTTCACCATGAGGCCAATGGTGACTTTAAAACAGTTAGATAATTTAATGGCTGTGATAGGAGAAACCTGAAGATGGATTAACAACATTGTAGTTACTCTACAATACTAATCTAGGAAGCCTTTACAGGAAAGTTTTTTCTCCAAAACATGCATGCTGTTTGCAATAAGGCACTAATATAAAACTGCAAAAAATGTGGCAAAGAAATTGAGGGGCTAGTCGCATTGGAAAGGGTGGGAGATGAGGAAATATTGGACGGGCAATGAGGCATGGCTGAGTCAAATAGGAAGAGGTATACTTGTCGTCGGCAAGGACTAGGGAGTTTTTTGGGGGGATTAACAGAAACTGAATAGTACAGGCAAAATCCTAGAGGATAACCTGGTTCAGTCTGCCTTCCGACAGATAATGGGAGACAAATTCCCCTTTCAGCAGGATAATAAGCTAAAACATAAGGGCAAATACACACTGGAGTTGCTTACCAGCGTGACATTGAATGYTCCTGTGTGGCCCAATTTCAGTTTAGACTTAAATCGGCTTGAAAATCTACGGCAAGACTTGAAAATGGTTTTCTAGCAATGATCAACAATTGACTTGACAGAGCTCGAAGAATTAAAAAAGAATAATGTGCAAATATTGTACAATCCAGGTGTGCAAAGCTCTTAGAGACTTACCCAGAAAGACTCACWGCTGTAATCACTGCCAAAGGTGATTCTAGCATGTATTGACTCAGGGGTGTGAATACTTTTGTACATGAGACACTTCCGGATTTCATTTTCAATAAATTAAATAAAAAAATCTACAAACATGTTTTCATCATTATGGGGTATTGTGTGTAGATAGGTGAGAAATAAAATCTATTTAATCTACTTTGAATGCAGGCTATGACACTACATGTGGAACTCATACAAAGCTCTCCCTCGTCCTCCATTTGGCAAATCTGACCATAATTCTAAACTCCTGATTCCTGCTTACAAGCAAAAACTAAAGCAGCAAGCAACAGTGACTTGGTCTATAAAGAAGTGGTCAGATGATGCAGATGCTAAACTACAGGACTGTCTTGCTAGCACAGACTGGAATATGTCCTGGGATTCTTCCGATGGCATTGAGGAGTACACCACATCAGTCACTGGCTTCATCAATAAGTGCATCGAGGATGTCGACCCCACAGTGACTGTGCGTACATAACCCAACCAGAAGCCATGGATTACAGGCAACATTCACACTGAGCTAAAGGGTAGAGCTGCTGCTTTCAAGGAGTGGGATTTTAACCCGGAAACTTACAAGAAATCCCGCTATGCCCTCYGAAGAACCATCAAACAGGCAAAGCGCCAGTACAGGACGAAGATCGAATTGTACTACACCGGCTTCGATGCTCGTCGGATGTGGCAGGGCTTGCAAACCATTACAGACTACAAAGGGAAGCACAGTCGAGAGCTGCTCAATGACACGAGCCTACCAGACGAGCAAAATAACTTCTATGCTTGTTTCGAGGCAAGTAACACTGAAACATGCATGAGAGCATCAGCTGTTCCGGGCGACTGTGTGATTACACTCTCCGCAGACGATGTGAGTAAGACCTTTAAAAGGTCAACATTCACAAGACCGCAGGGCCAGACAGATTAACAGGACGTGTGCTCTGAGCATGCGCTGACCAACTGGAAAGTGACTTCACTGACATTTTCAACATCTCCCTGTCTGAGTCCGTAATACCAACATGTTTCAAGCAGACCACCATAGTCCCTGTAGCCAAGAACACTAAGGTAACTTGCCTAAATGACTACCGACCCGTAGCACTCACGTCTGTAGCATTGAAATGCTTTGAAAGGCTGGTCATGGCTCACATCATCACCATTATCCCAGAAACCCTAGATCCACTCCAATTTGAATACCACATCAACAGATCCACAGATGATGCAATCTCTATTGCACTCCATACTGCCCTTTCACACCTGGACAAAAGGAACACCTAAGTGAGAATGCTATTCATTGACTTCAGCTCAGTGTTCAACACCATAGTGCCCTCAAAGCTCATCACTAAGGTAAGGACCCTGGGACTAAACACCTCCCTCTGCAACTGGATCCTGGACTTCCTGACCGGCCGCCCCCAGGTGGTTAGGGTAGGTAACAACACATCTGCCACGCTGATCCTCAACATGGGGGACCCTCAGGGGTGCGTGCTCAGTCCCCTCCAGTACTCCATGTTCACTCATAACTGCATGGCCAGGCATGACCACAACACCATCATTAAGTTTGCAGATGACACAACAGTGGTAGGCCCAATCACCGACAATGATGAGACAGCCTATAGGGATGAAGTCAGAAACCTGACCATGTGATGCAAGGACAACAACCTCTCCCTCAACATGATCAAGACAAAGGAGATGATTGTGGACTACAGGAAAAGGAGGACCGAGCACACCCCCATTCTCATTGACGGGGCTGTAGTGGAGCAGGTTGAGAGGTTCAAGTTCTTTGGCGTCCACATCACCAACAAACTAACAGGGCGCGACAAAACCTATTCCCCCTCAGTAGACTGAAAATATTTGGCATTGGTCCTCAGATCCCAGGGCCAAGCTTCCTACCATCCAGGACCTCTATACCAGGCGGTGTCAGAGGAAGGCCCTAAAAATGGTCAAAGACTCCAGCTACCCTAGTCATGGACTGCTCTCTCTTCTACCGCACTGCAAGCGGTACCGGAGAGCCAAGTCTAGATCCAAGAGGCTTCTAAACAGCTTCTTATAAGACTCCTGAACAGCTAATCAAATGGCTACCCAGACTATTTGCATCCCCCCACGTTGCTGCTGCTCTTTGTTATTATCTATGCATAGTCACTTTAATAACTCTACCTACATGTCATATTAACTCAATTACCTCGACACCGTTTACCCCGCACATTGACTCTGTACCTGTACCTCCTGTACATAACCACACTATTGATATTTACTTCTGCTCTTTAATTATTTGCTATTGTTATCTCTTACTTTTTTTGTTGTTGTATTTTATTAAAACTGCAATGTTGGTTAAGGGCGTGTAAGTAAGCATTTGACTGTTGTATTCAGCGCATGTGAGAAATATAATTTGATTTGATTTGATTTGAAATATCACGACTCAGGATATGACCCAGATGCAGACACGGGAGGTGGATACAGTTCCACGATTTTTTATTAGAAACACGGGGCAGGCAAGGGCAGGTCGAGGGCATGTAGAGGTTTGTGATCAGGTCAGAGTCAGACAGGTACAGCACGGCAGGCAGGCTCGGGGTCAGGGCAGGCAGAGTGGTCAGAACTGGGAAAAACTAGGAAACAGAACTAGAGAAACAGGAAGGCGGGAAAGAACGCTGGTAAGACCCAACAAGACAAACTTACAACAGACAAACAGAGAACACAGGTGTAAATACACAAGGGATAATGGGATGGTGTGCGACACCTGGAGGGGGTGGAGACAAGCACAAAGACAGGTGAAAAAGATCATTAGATTCTTCAAAGTAGCCACCCTTTGCCTTGATGACAGCTTTGCACACTCTTGGCATTCTCTCAACCAGCTTCACCTGGAATGCTTTTCCAACAGTCCTGAAAGAGTTCCGACATATGCTCAGCACTTGTTGGCTGCTTTTCCTTCACTCTGTGGTCCAACTCATCCCAAATCATCTCAATTGGGTTGAGGTTGGGTGATTGTGGAGGAAGTCTGTGGTACAATTTTAAAATGGGTAAAAAATGAAGAAAATAATATAAACAGGTTGTGTCTGAATACCCATACTTGTGTCCTAAATAGTAAGCTGTTTGAGTAAGTGAAAAACTTTAATTTAATAATATGCGACAGTCAACTGATCTAGTGGCCTCATGGGTGGAATGTTATTCCTATTTTTCATTATTTCATAATTAATCAACATTATTTACAAAAAAACTTCAAAACTCTGGTGTTACTAGGTCAAATGATTTTGTTATATTTCAGTCTTCTGTGATGTATATAAACAGTGGCGACCCGTCATTCAATTATTTGGGGCCTGTTTTGCATGTTATTTTAGCAATAATATGTGTCACATATCAGTTAAAAAAATGTGAATATCCGAAACATACAATATACTTGCAGTGAAGCCGCTCAACAACTACATCATACCAGTCATCCAACAGATTCCCATTCAGAGCGACACACAGAAGCATCCAGGGTCAATGACCAGTTCAAGGGCACATTGACAAATCTACCACCAGGCCAAAAAACGTGAACCCCGAACCCTTCAAGATCCCTCCACAGTTACCCAATAGCTGTCCCTCAACCATTCGAGACCCCTCCCACAGCCCCCCCAAGAATAAAAAATAAAAATAAAAAATACAATTAATTCCATTCCCCACCTGCAAGAATCCCCCAATGCACCAACAACCAAGAGAATGAACTAAAGAGAAAAAAGGAAAAGACAAAAGAAAACAGCAAACAACAATGCAAAAACATTATAAAACAAAATAATAAATGTGAAACAATGGACATCAAGGACAACTAAAATCATAACAGCAATGCCAATTGTATA
The DNA here is from genome assembly GCF_002910315.2 of Salvelinus sp. IW2-2015. Classification (NCBI taxonomy): domain Eukaryota; kingdom Metazoa; phylum Chordata; class Actinopteri; order Salmoniformes; family Salmonidae; genus Salvelinus; species Salvelinus sp. IW2-2015. Next base: position 10,530,683 of record NC_036850.1, read on the forward strand.
TGTTTGTGTGCATGTCTGGCACTATTACATGTATGTGTGTCTTCTTGTATGTGTTTATTTGAATGAGAGTTTGTGTAGGTCCCGTGTGGCTCAGTTGGTAGAGCATGGCGCTTGCAACGCCAGGGTTGTGKGTTCAATTCCCACGGGGGGACCAGGATGAATATGTATGAACTTTCCAATTTGTAAGTCGCTCTGGATAAGAGCGTCTGCTAAATGACTTAAATGTAAATGTGTATGTGCATGTGTACAAACACCTGCACGGCCTCAGGCAAACCGGCATTAGTTGTAAAAACACTGCCCCTCAGTGTCATTCAAACYGACTTTTTATTACGTTTCATTATGACTTTTAAAATGTTTTACTTTTATATTTGACCGTCATTCTATCTCCCACACAGCACCTCCACTCCCACTTGTCTCCAATTCCACATCCCAAACCTCAGCTTCCCTCAGCCCATCCCATCTATCTCTGCTGGCCACCCACTTCGGGTTTCTATGCAACATATATCTTTCAACTATGCTGTGATGTTTAACGTACAATTTCAATCTATCTAATCAAATAGAATCCACAGATTTGCGAGTTGAATATAAATACTTTTACTAAGAGTATTAGTATTTTAGTAATTGACTGACCCGGTCTCTCCAGATCTCCTAACAATACTATATCTAGGGTCAATTTTAGATCAATGCTATGCATTTTCAGCCATTCCTGAACCTGAGACCAGAAACAAGCTACCTGAGGGCAATACCAAAATAAATGGTCGATTGATTCTGTATCCTCACAATAAAATCTGCAGAGCTTCGATGACTTTATGCCCCAAATATTCAACATTTTGTTGGTGGCAAGAATTCTATATAATAATTTTTGTTGAAAAGCATGAAGTCTTGAATCTTGCGTTGTTTTATATATCAACTCATACACCCTTTACCATGGAATTGGTAAATCAAAAATCTCTTCCCAACTATTTTGCAATCTGTATGGCACAGTTGTCAACATCCTTGTCCTCAAATGAAACTAGTATACTTTCCTATTTATGCTATTTTATTCCTCCACCAGTTTTGATCCTTTATATTGGGCAGACAGACCTACCTCCTTCCACTGCCACCTGCCTCCTCCATTTCTAGGGTAATGCTGTAATCAATCATTTGAGTTCACCCATAACATTTGTTGTAATATTTGTTCTATCTTTTCCGGGGGATGAAATTGAAATAGTATCCAGCTCTGCAATGCTTGTTTGAAAAAGAGAGATACTTTGAAAAAAGTATAATTTTCAGTATTTTTTGCTTATATGATTTGACAAACGAATCATCAGGAGAGGCAGCGCCATAAGTAAGTGAGTAAAATGAGATATGACTTAAGAGTTAATCAAGGCAATTTTTCCATAAATAGACAGGTATTTACCTCTCCATGGTTGCAGGATCTTGTCTATTTTTACAAGTTTTCTATTGAAATTCATTATGGAGAACTTATTTATATATTTTGTGATATGAATATAGTATGTCTACTTCACCATCAGCCCATTTTATAGGTAAACTGCAGGATAATGTAAAAGTTGTATTTTTAAAGATCCAATACGTAATATTGTACACTTATTATAATTAGGTTTTCGTCCAGAGAGTACAGAAAAAGTTATCTACATCTTCAATGAGACATTGCAGGGATCTAGCTTGCGGACTTAATATAAAACTTGAGTCATYGGCATACATTTGTTTTTAAGCCTTGGATTTCTAATCCTCTAATGTTGTTATTGGATCTGATTTTAATAGCTAGCATTTCGATGGCCATAATGAATAGATATGGTGACAGCGGACACCCTTGTTTAACTGTCACATATCAGTTTGCAAACAATGTAAAAAAAATAATAATATTGAGTTAATGAAGCCGCATACAAACATTTTTTTGCTTTCTTGAGTAAGGCAGTTCTAAAGTACAGGTGTTTCAGCCTAGCCCAGTGATTTCTGTGTTGGTGGGGCAACCAGCGGAAAATACGGAGTGTAGGGGTTGGTAATGTTTTCTAGTTGCGCCGTGATTGGCTCAATGTTCTGTCACTCATGGGGACACTACATCACTGCAAAATCAACAGTGAGAGCTCAAAAAATCACACCCTTTGGGTGCTGCCATAGAGTTACATTAGAAGTGGCCACCCAAGAAGGCTCAAGGTCATTGGCCACAGATAAAATGACGCCAAATCACGTTATATCTACAGTAGCTTTGATTGGACTGACAAGGTCAACACCATAATTTCAAAATCTAGCAGTCATCATCATGAATCAAGTCGACAATCTACTGGCAATTTTTTTTCAATCCTTGTCATATGAAGAGAAATCATTAAGAAAAAGTATAGATAAAACGTATAGGTGTGTTCATCGGCCATTGGACATAAACATTACACACCAAGTTGGAAATAGCAATTTCAACAATGAGTGGTTTGGAAGGAATCGGTGGCTAACTGCAAGCATTAGAAAGCAATCACACTAGCCTGCTAATCAGTGGAGTGGATGTGTAGTCCAACTCTGGGTTTAAGGATCTCTTTTCCAAGTTTTAAAGGATAAGCATTCAACAATGGCCATGCTGTCAATCCAGCATGACCTTTTACGCTTTCAAAACAACTGGAAACTCAGAACTGGGAAATCTCAGACTTCAGTGAATTCAAAGCAACTGGGAACTCTGAAAAAAAATGAGCCCCGACAGCGAAAATACAATTTGAATGGTCATTCAACTCGGAATTCTAAGTCGGGAACTCTAGCTTCTTTCTAGCGCGATGATCTGAAGATCAATAACGTCATGATTTGACCTTGTTTTTTTCCAAGTTCCCAGTTCTCTTAAATGAATTTGCCCACGAAGGACCGCCGCCCCACCTTCCTGTTCAAGTGAGCACAGCACAACAAGGTGAGTCCAAAAATGTTTTGTATGCTGCTGCATAAATGATGTAATATGCCAGGGAAATATGTATACTGGAGCTAAGAAAGTAATACTAAGTGTATGTTGTGTAGTAGGCTGTCAGTAGCATATGAGCCTCACCCTAATAACTTGGTCCCTTTCCCCCTCATAACTTAACCTACTGTTCTGACTTGGTGGTGCACATGTAGCCTACAGCCTGTTTTAGGAAAATGTAATCACTGAATATTGTAGAGCTTTCATTGTCTGCTTAAATGCCCTATTTATTCATCCTACGGTTCTGACTTGGTGTGCAGGGAGAATACTGTAAGAACGCCCCATGTTCTGAATTCTGTTGCTGTACATTTCAAAAGTGCTGAACAAATAAATAAACTACTGTTCAAAAGTTTGGGGTCACTTAGAAATGTCATTTTTTTTGTCCATTAAAATAGCATCAAATTCATCAGAAATACAGTGTAGACATTGTTAATGTTGTAAATGACTATTGTAGCTGGAAACGGCAGATTATTTATAGAATATCTACATAGGGGTACAGAGGCCCATTATCAGCAACCATCACTCCTGTTTTCCAATGGCACGTTGTGTTAACTAATCCAAGTCTATCATTATAAAATTCTAATTGATCATTAGAAAACCCTTTTGCAATTATGTTAGCACAGCTGAAAACTCTTGTGTGATTAAAGAAGCAATAAAACTGGCCTTCTTTAGACTAGTTGAGTATCTGGAGCATCAGCATTTGTCGATTCGATTACAGGCTCAAAATGGCCAGAAACAAAGACTTTCTTCTGAATCTAGTCAGTCTATTATTGTTCTGAGAAATGAAGGCTATTCCATGCGAGAAATTGGCAAGAAACTGAAGATCTCGTACAACACGTTGTACTACTCCCTTCACAGAACAGCGCAAACTGTCTCTAACCAGAATAGAAAGAGGAGTGGGAGGCCCCGGTGCAAAAGAGGACAAGTACATTAGAGTGTCTAGTTTGAGAAACAGATGCCTCCTAATTCCTCAACTGGCAGCTTCGTTAAACTAGGCTCTAAAGTTTGAACCCCTGCTGTTTCTTTCTCTTGCATTTCAAAGATGGAACAAAAAACACATTTAAAAAACAATTTTTGTTTGTTTATATTATCTTTTACCAGATCTAATGTGTTATATTCTCCTACATTGATTTCACATTTCCACAAACTTCAAAGTGTTTCCTTTCAAACGGTATCAAGAATATGCATATCCTTGCTTCAGGTCCTGAGCTAGAGGCAGTGAGATTTGGGTAAGTCATTTTAGGCGGAAATTGAAAAAAAGGGTTGGACACGGCCCCTGAAACATCTATTATCTTGCTCAAAATCATGGCAAAAGGTTTGAGTGAATGATTTKAAGATAATCAACTCTCTCAGACCTGAGCTGCTCCAAATGGCTGCTGTAGGAATGTCGTCACAGACATGGGCTCCAGTATCCCAGATCATATCCTGGACTGTAAGCAGATCACTAACAAGTTCATGATGTGGAGAAGTAAGTAAATTACAGACAGAGATCAGACATAGAGGGGGAGCCACTCATTTCTTTTTTTTTCAAAGGCTTGCCAAATGGAGGGAAACCAATCTAAACAACAGTTTATGTTCAAGTTGATGTTAAACCCTAAATCTCATTAGAGCTGCGAAGGAGGAAGATGTTTGACAGGGGAGAATGTTGAATCACTTCCTGTACAGTAACATACATATGTGGTTCTCAACCTAATTATGAGGAAACATTTGGAGCATTAGAAACAACATGAAAACCTGAGGCACACAATAAGTAATATATAGCAGGACCGAAAGTGTAAAAAAAAACTGATGACTAGTATGTCTGTCTTTTTCCTCAGCAGACTGGCTTTACATTTCCTTAGTTTCTAAATCAATGACATGATAGTTTTCTTGAGCTAGTTTCCCATCACTGTTATTACAGTGTTATTTGCTAACAGTGGCAATTGGGATAATCCTGTTGGTGAGTGCTCMTGATTCTTCACTGGACATAATGGCAGTCAGCCAATGTTGAGTTGCCAGAGCCTGTGCTTGGACCTTTATCTTGGATTGCAGCGCCTCTGGAACACAATGAACTCCAAATCTAGTTTGCAACACTTGACATGGATAAAGCGATCATATGCAATGAACCCTGTCCTTGTGGATTATCTTGAATAAGAAAAATGGCAAAACGGGTGCTCTCAGGACATCAAGTTCACACTGCTACAGAGAGAGCAATATGCCTGATCAGGGTGATTGGTCTCCAGCAAATAACTCACTACAAGATTAGAAGGGTAATTCCTGGTCCAGAACAGAGCCTAGAAGTGCTAATCAATGGAAGTGCCTACATGACGAGAGGAGATTTTGGCTGGTTGACCACTAATGTAGTGGGAGCCGGGTGTTAAAGGGGGGAGGGTGTGGAGCGTGTTTTCAGAGCTTGACAGTTTGAACTCTTTTCAAACGTAATGTGTGATTAATGAGGGTTTTTATGGTGCGAGGGAGCGGGGGCTGTGAGACATGGGGCTGAAAGTATTGACATCTCCATTATTTACTGACTGATCGGAGCAGCCAAAGGGCCCCTGATTAGAAAACAATGAATGCTGTTATTGGTGATCCGGGCCTAACCAGGACACTGCAAATGCATGTCCAAGCTTTTCTAATTACTGTGGCCATTGCACATTGGACAGTGATAAACCAATAGCAATGCTCAATTCCCAGTGGGCTATCCATGTGTTATAGGAGAGGGAGGGGGACGTTTCAACAGATACCATATGGCGGATAACACTGAAGTACACACATGTAGAGCTGCAAAGTGAACATCAAACAAACTTGATAAGATCCTTCAACTCTCATTGGTGGTTCACATAACTCTACGCGGTTCTTGCGACCAAATTGGTAAAGCAAAATCTGCAACGAGGACATTGTGAAAGAGAACACTGAAAAACCTTCCTATTACTAATGTACAACCATGTATGTATGATTTAGCCTGTGTTCTAAAGCCGCCACATGACACACGTTGGGATATTTGACATAGGAAATCAACTTAAGAGCTTCTCCTAAAGAGTAAATGGTGGTTCATTCTCACGTTCCCTCTCTGACATTTGAAGATGCAGAAAAAAGCCTCGGCTGTTTAATGAGAATAAACCCTCACACCGAGAATGAAATATTAAAGTCTAATTTTAAATATTATGACGGCTGCCTTTCCTCCTGATTAAAATGAAAAGCTTTCCAGCACACAAGAGGCAATTTCTTCCACATTACACTTAAATGAGTTAAAGTATTTACAAAACTTTTTTTCCTTATCAATATCCGCTTTTATATGGAAGTCACATGCAATAACTTCTCTTCAAGACAATTATGTCTTTTTTCCCTTTTCTTTATCATCATAATCACAAGGCGTCCACATCTGCACATGTACAGTAGGAAGAGCATTGTTTATGAAATGCAGCTGTTTGGTAAGTAATGAAAACATGGTTTCATTTAATCCAAGGGTACAATTAAGATCTACACGTTCCTCAAACCTGATTGTTCCAGTCCGCCATATATTTGCATTATGTAACTCAATAACGTCTTACGTGTGTGTGTACATGCATTCGTGCGTTTAGGCATGCGTGTAGCTAGTTAGACCTGTTTCACAGCTACAGTAGGTAGGACTGTCCTTTGGACCATGGAGCTGAAGACAGAGACTTTTCATGGTGAATTTATGTCATGCCCATGCCTCCGATTTAGAGTCTCTCCACCCACTGTGGATTTACGTGTCACTTAATGTGAAGCGACAGCGCCGTCCTTGACGACTGCACTTGTTATTGGTCCTTGAACGACAGGGCCAYGTTGCATCCGATCGTCAAAATTTGAAAAAAGACAAATCTAATCTGAACATTGCAACAAGGCACTAATCAACTACAGTACCATGTGTCACCAGTGTGTACCAGTGTGTATGCAAGTGTATTATGTCACTGCATGTCTGAACTTGTGTTTTTGTGTTTACCAGAAAATGTATGATAATGGCAGAAAACGTGTCAATCCATAATCAAATGCAATCCTAAYTAAATTATAATGCCAATCATTGGTACAGTGTTTGTCATACTCAAAACTCAAAAACAGGAACATACAACAATTGTCTCAACAATCAAATATGGATCTGTTGGCTTTCAGTGTTATAATGTTATGTTATGGAGTACAATTATTTGGTGACCGGAGGTCCTTCAAAGTTCCTCTATAAACTAAAGGAAGTTGACTGTCTGCAGGACAGATGAGTGTAAATAACCTAGTTCCCTCTTTAAAGTGCATCTCAATGTCAGTCGCTCTTGAGACGCCTCCGAAGTTATCACTTTGTGACAGCAACAGCCAGGAGTGTCTCTTCTTTGTGACTCCTTAAACAAAATATCGCCTCGCCATAAAATTGATGACACCGCTGAGTTGTGTTCACTTTCTTCTGATATCTTCAAAGGGATTTCTCTTCAGAGTGTATATATATWTTTTTTTGTGTGGGCTGCAGGAAAACAACTTGGTAATTGCATTCTAAAAGATGATTAAATAAAGGTATAAATCAGGCTCTGGTGAGATCTGAGGGAGATTAACTCACGGGGGTCTTCTACAGGAGATTGTAGAGGAGGTCTGGACGTTAGACAAATGACCGACGGGCTTGTCATGGACCTACGTTTCTCATTTTGGAGATTTATTCCATATTCTCCAGGCTTGTTTGAGTAGCCAGGAGAGATAACGGGGGAGAAGGTTTACACGTAGAAACATACTGAAAGCATAACCTATTACAGCGAGTGAGGAACAAACAACAGATTAGGCTATCGACTCACTCACCGGTCCATAGGTGAAACAGGATCGTCATGACGCATCATCAACAACGCAGGTACTGTATATCAATAGTTCTTCTCTCCAAGTGATTCAATTTCAATTTCAAACAGTGTCATGATCATGATATCACATTTGCGTCACTAAATATTACTATGGCAAGTGTTTTAATATTTCCCTTTGTTCTCTTGTAGGCGTTGAATGCCATAATGACCCAGTAGCGTTTCAGATTCAGAGCTAATCTCGTGCTATTCTACACATTTTGCAAGGAGGCTGAGAGAATTTTGCATTTTAAAACGCATTTCCTGCAATTCTGCACATATTACTGTAGTGGGGTAATATTGGATATATATGCGTATTATATAAACTGCACATGCAACCCATAATGTGCCTATTAAAATGTTTATCTGACTCCACTAAACAAGTATTATGTGTTTAGCAGACTAAGATCAAGGAATGGTCATGAGAAGCGAATATCAAAGCGAGTAGATTTAATATCATTGTAAAATGAATAGATTCACATACAAGGCACAGAGCTTAAGCTCAAGGCAACAATGGCATTAACGAAGCATACTTCTAGGCATATACATCCTGAGGTTAACTTAGAAGACGAAACATTAACAACGGCCAAAAGCCTAGAAGCCTAGGAAATGGGAATTGATCAGACAACCTTCCTCCATGGACTGGATACAGGATAAGAGACAGAACAAAGGGATATCATTCCATTTATTACATCTGAGGGTGTAACTCTTCCAAACCTAAACCAATGACCGTTGACCAATCAAACGATACCAAGTTTACAGTCACCTGATCACCCAGGCCCAATCTCAACAGGGTGTCACAGCATCTAAAGCAGGGGTCTACAACATTTTCTAGCATGAGAGCTAGAAACATATCGCGAGCTACTAATTTTATAGCTTTCAAATAGGCACATTCTTCTCTTCTCTTGTACCCTGGAACTATTTCCCGGGTCCTTGGTGTACAACATTTTTGTAGTTTTCTGTCAATATGCCTGGTAAAATAATGGTTAATAAACAACTCTAAGGGGGCCTCATACAATTATATTTTCTGTTTTTCTCAGTTTCATTTTTCCTGGTTTTATTTATTTTTGACTCATATTTTGTTATGAGTCAGAAGACAATTTTTGAGGTCTTGAAAAATAAATGGACAAATTTAGATTGTTTAGTGTAATTAGTGTAATCCCCCCAGAAGCAGACCGATGAAAATGAAATTGAATGTATACAAAATGACCCGATTTAGAAATTTTAAATATTAGTATTACACATTTTATACATACAAATTATACCCATCCCCCAAAAAACATTTTGTGTCGGAGGAAACACAATACACCTGGTGACCGTAGTCACAGTTTGCACTGTGATGCAGTGTCTTAGACAGCTGCGCCACTCACGAGGCTCCGTCCACAAAGTTTTTAATGCTTGTCAATTGCCTTCCACAAAGTATCAAAATACTAAAATACTACAGAGGACTTTTAAATAATTTCATTTAAATGTTAATGAAATTTTTTTGATCACAGAAACAATGAAAAAATATGGAAAAATAAATAATGAAATGTTAATTATAGAAAGCAACCCGTGTAATCATCTGCCAGGGAGTAGCCACAATCGGCCCGAGCCCCAGTTAATACATTTGGACCAGATAACTGTGTGGCTTTGATTGGTGGCTTTGATTGATGGCAATTTGGCTTTAATTGGATATTACCCGGGAGTGTTATGTTTATGATGGAACACATTATTCCACCCCTGATAACGCATGTACTTTCACAATTGATTGGCAAGCTACTCAAAGGTGGGCTATTTACAAGTTACCCAAGAGATCATACCTCCATATAGACGGCATCAGAGTTATATTCAGAGGACAAGTTTCAGACAGATACCAGACATTGATACTAGAGTGTTATTCTATGACACATTCAATAGTCAGTCCTGTGGATACTGTAGAGAGAGAGATACATTTTGGCCCATCTGAGGAGGGATGGGGGTACTGGCTCTTAGGCATTTGCCATGCGGTTGGAGGTGACGGAGAGCAAATAAATTAAGGCCGAACCTAGGTTTGCAGTTTTATAGCTAATCTTATGCTATTCTACACATTTTGCAACGAGGCAGTGAGAATTTTGCATCTAGGGAGGCCTCAACAGTTGCTGGGGTGTGTGGTACACAGTGTAATGACCCCTGGCGGCATGAGAAAGCACATGCTGGAATCAAATTCACAAAGGTTGAAATCCAGCACTGATTTCCCTTGAAATTCCAACAGCACTTGTGGGGCGAGGTTGGAAGGGAATAGGACGGACATATACGGAGGATAGAGAGAAGGAAAGAGGGGGAGATAAAAAGAGAGGGGGAGGGAGCCTGACACATCCTTGACAGCAGGCGGTGTGGTGAGCGGGACAGTACCTACACTGATTCAGCAGTGGGGACCGGATAGGCTGTGACACATGGCAGCGCACCCCAGTGCTCTATGCATATGCTCCTCGCAGGCTGTGTGAGGGCTGTGTGAGGGAAGCAGGCTGAGCGTCTGAGGCCCTGCCATCACAACACTCCATATGGGGAGGCGGGACCACGGTACTGGCGGACCAGCCGCCTCAAATCACCCATCTGCACGCTTTGCAGGTGTTTCCAATGATTATATTATTAGCTCTATCCGCTCATCTTAGATTTTTATGGAGGTTTTTAGTATCCCCGGCCTCAATCTGGGTGGGATAAAATGTAGAATATATACATGCCTGCTCCACCATCTGTCTCAGAGAAAGACAAGAAAGGCGTCTTCAAGGAAATGGACGTTTTMTTCAAGTTTTATGAGTGCTTAGCTTTGGGTTTCGTTTCTCTGCAGTGTGTATGAGTGTGTGTATGCACATGTGTGTGTTGTGAAGGCAGGCATTGAGCAGACATGGCATACAGATCAATTTGCATAATGTTTGACATAATCGGGAAATAATGAGTACCATCTTCCGTAGACACTCACGAAACAGGTTGTGCTTACTCTTTTAGACCCAAGCCGAGTCGAGCTCTACAAGCATGACAGTAGCATTCTAAACAATTGCCTGGTGTGTAGGAAGTGTTTGACCAGCGGGTGTGTCTGTTTGGTGCTCTGTAACAGGAGAACAGGGTACTTCATAATGACACACTTTAATGGCTGGTCATAAATCTGCTTCCTCTCTGCCACAGAGATGGAGGAGGTTGACAGCAACACACGCTCCTGCACAGGAAATGTCTCTCTGATGACCAATGTGAGTTTGCCTGTCCGTGCGTGCGTGTGTGTATACAGCCAAACAGTACTAATAAAGTACTTTACTGTAATATTGTCATGTAAAATTACAGCAATTGCTAACAGTGTGTCAAAATGCCATTGAACCCCCACAATGCATTGCTCTTTACAGTCCTGTACTGTAAATATAGACTTCTAGATGCTAACTAAGATTTTTGCTGTAATTGTACATGAATTTGTTACAGTGTAGGTAGACCTCGCTTATGAGAATCTGAGTATTCTGTTCAGATTCCACTGCATCCACCCAGCCCCACTGCTCCAGCCTGCTAGCGTAACGTCAACAGTGGGCGGGACTGTGGTAGTGCAGTGCAGTCTTCGCAGTGATTTAATCGCAACCATGGCCCTAGTCCTCTCTGTCTATGTGCTAACACATCACACCCAYCCAAACTGTGTTCTCAAGTGGATGAAGAGAGCTGTGGAGCTCGGAGCGCATGCTTTCCTCGTTCAAGTGTCTCACCGAAGGAGATGTGAGGGCAAATTAAGCTTGGGATCCATTGACAACGAGGAGAACTGCTCTGTAATCACAGGGGGAATCTCAGGGGATCGGGTTTTGAGATCTCGGTCCCTCCACAGATGAGACAAGGGTGCCTTATTTGTAAACATACAGTATGGGTGGTTTATTCTGTGTTGTGTTTTAAATGAGCTTTTCTCTGTCCCTTCATTCAGCCAGCCTGAGATTTTGTGTTCTTATTCGTCAGGCCTGCTTCTCAGTGAGGAAGCAACGGATGTTTGGTAATGGCCATTTAGAGTAATCAATCGGACTCTTTGAAGTTTGGAGATGAAAGAAGAGTTTGACAGCTAATGTGTGTCTGTCCTGTGACGTGAACAGCATGGCAATGCCAGCGCTTTGAAGGCAAAAGGACGGGCAAATCAGGTTGAATTTATCCCTCTCTAAAGACATACCTCTACTGAGTGCTGCCGCAATGGCAAGTGGCAGTTCTCTCTCTCACACACACCTCTCTCTCTCTCTCTCTCTCTCTTTCTTTCACCCTGTTTTATATATCCGTCACATCCATGTACCTCCTATGCAGATTGTGCCAGCTCCTATTCCATGCTTCCCCACAGAAATGTGTTCAGGTAACCATTTCACGCTTGCTTATGCTGGAGGAAGTGGCAGACGCAGGTAACTGACAGGCTAGGATCACAGTGGTATTGATGAAGAAAGCTTTATTTTTGTGCTATTGTGTCTGAATAATAGTTTTGGTTATAAAGGAAATTCATCTCTGAAGATTGGACTGATGTCCATGAGTGAAATGAAGAAACGTGTAAATTATCATTTGCATATTATTAGGAACATCATTTGTATTCTATTGTCATATTCATGGTTTTAGCTTGATCTGTAGTCCAACATCTCCCACAATAGCTCAGAAAGAGCCCGGGTTCTGCATGATTAAATAAGAAAGCAAAACATTTACAGAAACGGATCATTACTCACGCTTTGAACACACACTACGGTGGTCCGTGACCCCTGCAGAGACATTCTGAAAAGGCTGCTCCCCTCCTACAGGGAAACACGAGGGCCACAGTGTGTAAAGGAAGTGAACTTTAGGTCTACAACACTTTTCCCCCCACCAGGGCCCTGTTAAGTTTGTATGTTCCTTTGCGGTGGTGTGCGGTGGTTGGTGTGTGTAAGGTGTTATGACACTGTTTCTCCTCCCTGCCGAGGAATAGTTTCAGCCCAAGACAGAATGAAAGGCTCACAGCTTTTGCTTTCTTTCTCTTTCCAATTTTCTCTTCAGAGACAGTTCCTGGGCCGCGGTGGAGACACATGGGTAGGTTAGTGGCGTCTCGGAGCTGCAGCCTAACACATGCTTACATAACCTGAAACACATGCAGTCCTGTCATTTAAGGAGGCCTAAGCCATGCACCCTATTGGAGCCCTGCAACCCCTAATTAAATGTGGCTGCGTTTACACAAAAGTCAAATATCCATTACATCATCACCGTTTTTACCTTTTTTTGTTGTCTCWTGATATTATGAATTGTGTAATCACTTCAATATAAATCACTCCAGCTAAAGTCACAAAATAAATGAATAGAGAAGAAGAATTACAATGATTAATGGTATATACACTGAATGTACAAAACATCAGGAACACCTAATATTGAGTTGCACTCTCTTTTGTTCTCAGAACAGCCTCGATTTGTCGGGGTATGGACTCTACAAGGTGTTAACAGTGTTCCACAGGGCTGCTGGCCAWTGTTGACTCCAGTGCTTCCTACAGTTGTGTCCAGTTGGCTGGATGTCCTTTGGGTGGTGGACCATACACAGAAAACTGTTGAGCGTGAAAAACCCAGCAGCGTTGCAGTTCTTGACACATTCACACAGGTGGGCCAGGCAGCTACTACCATACCCCGTTCAAAGGCACTTAAATACTGCATTTTGTCTTGCCCATTCACCCTCTGAATGGCACACATACACAATCCATGTCTCAATCGTTTCAAGGCTTAGAAATCCTTACCCCTTCTACACTGATTGAATTGGATTTAACAGGTGACATCAATAAGGGAGCATAGCTTTCACCTGGATTCACCTGGTCAGTCTGTCATGGAAAGAGCAGTTGTTCCTAATGTTTTGTACACTCAGTGTACAATAGCCTTTCTCTCTTGGATTTTGGAACAATGACACTGTAATCTTATAGGAGGCAGTCTAGGACAGTTTGCAAACAGTTGATGAATCATGTTGTTTGAGTAAGTAAGCATATTGTATTTACACACTCAAAAGAACAACAGTCATATAAGTGAAAGTAATTTAACTGCACTACAACAAAGCTCGGTCTGGCAAGTGACACGACAAGAGTGAGGGGGTCTCTGGACGCTGTTGTGTGAGTGATGAACATAGAGAAGGGAAACCTATGATGTGTAGGACTGTAAAAATGCACTCAAACACAYCAATGTTCTTTCCATTACAAAGTTATATGTGGGTTCAAAGTCAACAACAAAAAACATCCACAATACCACAACAGATTATTGATTTAGTGGTGAAGTCCGAGAGGGAGTTTTATAGATTGTCAGAAAATAAATTCAAGAGGGGAAAAGTTTTACACTCTCAGCATGAGCAAATGTTGTATGACAGGTTAAGCTACCACGACAATGCGCACTATTCAATGTTTGGGCTCTTGTTAATCCGTGAAAATTGCTGATACCCTTATCATAAAAGCAGTTTTATTAATAAGAAAACACAGCAGCTGAGGTTAACGCTATTTTGAAAGAAGTCGGGAAATCACACTCAAAAGGTCTATGGATAGCAACAAGACGAAGACTACAGTTGAGAGGGACACTGGTCGTCCCCTCTGCCTTTCTTAATCACTGACTCTTTAAGACTCTGGTTTGATCCTGTTTATTTTTTCTCTGCAATAAGCCCCCTCTCTTAAAAATCTCTGCACCAGTAACATCACAAAGGCTTACTTATCTCGGCATTACCTTTTAAAGGTTTAAACCCTGCGTCTTTGATAAACACTCCCTTTAAAAGGTTTATCTCCTCAGTCTTATCGTGCTCTTGAAGGTCCTTCTCCCATGGCGCAGTAATTTGTTTAATTAAAGTGTCATTTTGGGAAGAAAATATGGCCCGTCGTTTGCGAGAGATGCAAAGAAGTTTACAATACTGTTGGTACTTTTTTTTACCCTTTAGCAAGGCTTAGATTAAGTCAATAGTGTATTGGCCGCTGGTTTCGAAAGCTGAGGCGACATTTTCGAGATCCCTCCGAGAGGCAGCAACACAGAAGACAGAGAAGAGAAGCACGACACAATAAAAGCTTGTTTGAGAGTCTCTTTCAGCCCGTCTCCAAACGAGGCCCTGAGAGGATTGGCTTTTAGGTCTTGAGCTTCTGTCAGCACTTTGGGCGATTTGCTCATGATTTCATTAGGAGCAAAATAAATATGAAAATAGAGTCCATGCAAAGCGCACATACACAACTCCCACTGACACAAAGTACACACTGCAGGCCTAACAATCCTTAAGGGGTTCACAAACATTCCCTGTTTTCTCTTACTGAATAAGTCCTTTACATATTCCTTTTGCGCTGACCAGGTGGAGCAGGTGCTTTCTTGTATTCTGTTTCCATTGATCTTATCCTTTTTCATTTGGAAAACTTAAGACAAAAGTAGCAATGATTATCATAGGGAAATAAAAGTATGAGTCTCTATTTCAGTCTCATCCACTTAGGGGTSAGCTGAGGTTGTGAGTGAGGTCACAGGGCACAGTAAGCATAACGCCAGACTGYATCATGTACCCCCACGTCGACAGACAACATCAGCATAATAAGTGAATCAGTACCCTATMTCTCCAACTCTCAKATTGGCTGCCTYTGATATAATTYTTTAGAACCTGRGGTCACTATTGTTCCATTTTCCTCCTTTGCTTTGTAAGGGAACTAAAGACTCTCTGCCCGTGCATCTTTTGGCATGRTGACAGGGTGTGAGACTGAGAGATTTATGTAGCCGCGTGTGCAGATGCAGGGGGAAAAAAGATATGCAAGATCAAATGGAGGTGCATGATAAGGCATGAAAAACAGCTCTCTAGGCTCATAAATTAATGGCAGAGAGAAGGTTGTCATTATTCGAGCAGCCTTTAAAAGAAGGGTATGAAGCCCAGATGGTAGGGGAGAGATAGCCTGGCGAAGTTTGAGTAATTGATGACTTAAAAATAAACCAGAGGGTTCATCTTGGGAGGGATGGAAGAGGAATTACCAAACACAACAAACATGCAGCATTGAGGTCAAGAGCATTGTTGAGCTCCTCTAAAAAAAAGRGGTGCCACAGATTAAAAGAGAGGCATCACAGTGACTCTGCTGTTTGACTCTCAGAGACATGTTACTGCGGTAAATGAGGACACTAATGAATGATATACTGTAGACCAGTGTTTYTTCATCCTAGTCTTTGTGACCCAAAGAGGTGCACATTTTAGTTGTTTTCCCCCTAGCACTACACACCTGATTCCAATAGTCAACTGATTCCAATAACCTTCAATTAGTGAAATCAGGTGTGTAGTGCTCGGGCAAAAACAAAAAATGTGCACCCCTTTGGGTCCCGAGGACCAGGATAAAGAAACACTGTAGACAATCAAATGAGACCTGCAGCAGAAGTACCACTATACAGGTGATGATCATTGGCGTAATGTCAATAAGCGAAGGAATTTTCATTCAACGAGCCAATGCATTTATCCAAGTTCCCAAGACATCAATGCTGGCAATAAACTTCTAATCACACTAAACAAATATGGATGAGAAGAGAACGAGAGTGCATTTAGGGTCAAGCCACTAGCGTGTCCCTCCTCCCTCTTCCCTCTCTTCTCAAACAGCTGGCTGTCTGTCCATGTGCAGGTGTTGTGTTGTTGGGCTGTATTGTGGGGACTTGTCCTTGTCCCTTCCTGGGCAGTGCAGAGAGGGGTTAGGAAAATCATTTCATGGATTTGAAAGTCATGAACCACTTTATTGAAGTCTACGTGTGAGAGAGAGAAATAGAGAGTACAGTGGCTTGCGAAAGTATTCACCCCCTTGGCATTTTTCCTATTTTGTTGCCTTACAACCTGGAAATAAAATAGATTTTGGGGGGGGGTTTGTATCATTTGATGTACACAACATGCCTACCACGTTGAAGATGCTAAATATTTTTTATTGTGACACAAACAAGAAATAACACATAAAAACAGAAGACTTGAGTGTGCATAACTATTCATCCCCCCAAAGTCAATACTTTGTAGAGCCACCTTTGCAGCAATTACAGCTGCAAGTATCTTGGGGTATGTTACTGCAAGCGTGCCACTGGGATTATTTCACATTCTTCAAGGCAAAACTGCTTCAGCTCTTTCAAGTTGGATGGGTTCTGCTGRTGTACAGCAATCTTTAAGTCATACCACAGATTCTCAATTGGATTGAGGTCTGGGCTTTGACTAGGCTATTCCAAGACATTTAAATGGTGTTGCTTTAGCAGTATGCTTAGGGTCATTGTCCTGCTGGAAGGTGAACCTCCGTCCCAGTCTCAAATCTCTGGATGACTGAAACAGGTTTCCCTCAAGATTTTCCCTCTATTTAGCGCCATCCGTCATTCCTTAAATTCTGACCAGTTTCCCAGTCCCTGCAGATGAAAAACATCCCCACAGCATGATGCTGGCACCACCATGCTTCACTGTCTGGATGGTGTTCTCGGGGTGATGAGAGGTGTTGGGTTTGCGCCAGACATAGAATTTGCCTTGATGGACAAAAAGGACAAAAAGCTCAATGACCAGAGTACCTTCTTCCATATGTTTGGGGAGTCTCCCACATGCCTTTTGGCGAACACCAAACTTTTTTCTGGCCACTACCATAAAGCCCAGCTCTGTGGACTGTACAGCTTAAAGTGGTCCTATGGACAGATACTCCAATCTCCGCTGTGGAGCGTTGCAGCTCCTTCGGGGTTATCTTTGGTCTCTTTGTTGCCTCTCTGATTAATGCCCTCCTAGCCTGGTTCGTGAGTTTTGGTTGGCAGCCCTCGATGGGAGGTWTGTTGTGGTGCCATATTCTTAAAATTGTTTAATAATGGATTTAATGGTGCTCCATGGGATGTTCAAAGTTTCAGATTTTTTTTTATAACCCAACCCTGATCTGTACTTCTCCACAACTTTGTCCCTGACCTGTTTGGAGAGCTCCTTGGTCTTCATGGTGCYGCTTGCTTGGTGGTGCCCCTTGCTTAGTGGTGTTGCAGACTCTGGGACTCTTTCAGAACAGGTGTATATATACTGAGACCATGTGACCCTTAAATTGCACACAGGTGGACTGTATTTAACTAATTATGTGAYCTCTGAAGGTAATTGACTGCACCAGATCTTATTTAGGGGCTTCATAACAAAGGGGGTGAATACATATGCACGCACCACTTTTCCGCTTTTTATTCTTTCAATTTTTTTTAAACAAGTAAATTTAAAATGCCAATGGGGATGAATAATTTTGCAAGGCACTCCATATGTGTGTGCAGGGTTGGGGAGTAATCCATTACATGTAAAGGATTACAAAAAACCTGTCACTGTAATCCATTACGTTACAAGCAAAGATATTGTAATCAGATCACCGATACTTTTGAAAAAATAGATAAATACTTCTAGGATTACTATAAAATTTAGACGGGATGTTTGCAGAAAATAAATGTCCATGAAACAATTGCCTGTTTTTCTTAATTACCTTTCATATTAACGTCAACCGAAAAAGTGCTACTTTGATCTTCCCTCCTGAGAAACATACACGATCACAAAATAAAAAGGTACGGCGCGCCAACACAGGGCATTTTTTGGATGGCGTTTCAAAGAAGAGGGCAGGAATGTAACAGTTCAACGCAAACTATGTTTTCCCTCTGTAAAGCTGCTGTCGACATCCAGAGACTCAACATCGAACCTGAAGAAACACTGATGACGATTGGCAGGTGTGGCGCGTTAGCTTGCTTAGCTAGCTAGTCTCTAGAGACAGACAGGTTGTCTCCACAATGTTACCAATGTTCCAGCGTAGGTCAGAGATTTCAGAGAGTACTAGCTAGCKAGTTAGTCAGATTTCTAGTTAGCTAGCCTGTTTAGTTTGCTCATTTGCTTGCCACCTCTCCTACACTATGTGGAATAGTGGTCACTTAAGTTTGCTCTGTCGGTTGCTAGCTACTGTAGTTAACAAGATATCATAGCAATTATGCTATTGTGCTAATTTGTTAACAATTTCACAAATTAAATCTATTTTAACTAAGATAAATCAGTTGTAGATAGTTCGGTGAGTTTCACTGGGCTTCATAGCCTAGCTACCGTAGCTAAATCAAAGTTTTAAAATACTTTTGAAAGCTAGCTGCTCTCTGTAACCCAACATAACAAGATGCTCCCTGTCAGGGTTGTTGCTAACTTGGTTAGCTAGCTAGCTATGGTTTCAGAGTAACATTCTACACAAATCAAAAATTGCCACACTGCAGTTTTTCTGCTGTTCAATTTTTTTCCAACCCAAATAAATGCCTGTATTATTCAATCATAACTCAAAGAATTATACTGTATTAGTCCATATTTTTTTATATATATTTGAGTGTTTCTAGACAAACAATATAAACCACCATAGACATCCTTGCATCCACAGCTTTGTCCATGTGTGATTGGTTACATGTTTCAACCCCAGCCCTGTGTTTATCAGACAGGGGCAGGCTATAGAAAGTGAAAAAAAGGGCGGACAAAAGTTGGGTAAAGCTACAATTCTTAATTGAAACAATAACAAGGTGCTCACTCCACTGTTATTTTATTTATACTGTAGTTATCAGGACAAGGTAAGACCCAGATGCAGACCGTGTCGAAGTAACAATGTTTATTACAGCAACAGATGCAAAGGTACAGGACGGCAGGCAGGCTCAGGGTCAGGTCAGGCAGTGGTCGGAAATCCAGATAGGGGCAAAGGTACAGGATGTCAGGCGGGCTCAGGGTCAGGGGCAGGCAGAGTAGTTAGGCGGGTGAGTTCAGGGTCAGGACAGGCAAGGGTCAAACCAGGAGGGCAAGAAAAAAAGAGGCTGGGAAAAGACAGGACCTGACAGGACAAACGCTGGTAAGCTTGACAAACAAGACGAACTGGCAACAGACAAACAGGGAACACAGGTTTAAATACACAGGGGATAATGGGGAAGATGGGTGACACCTGGACGGGGTTGGAGACAATCACAAAGACAGGTGAAACAGATCAGGGCATGACAGTAAGTATATGATAGTTAAGTAATTACATTTAGTTTTTTCAGAGGATGCATAACAATCAATGGAAGACCCTGAGCAGGAAAAGGCAGCCAGATGACATGGAGGAGTGCAGAGATGCACATCCATCTACAGATGGCCAAAAAGGGAAATCTCACAAAGCCGGGTTAATCACCTGGTACTTGACTTCATCATAGAGGATGTGAAACCCTTTTCACTAGTAAAGGTGTCTTCTATCCGCAAGCTAGTAGAAGGAATCAATGGTGGGAGAAAGGTCATGTTAAGAAAGACTTTCATGCAACGAATTGAAAGGGAATTTGAGTCTATGAAAGAAACTCTCTCCACCAAACTCCAGAGCGTGAAGTTGGTCTGCACCACAGCAGACATCTGGTCTGCCCATAACAGAAGCTTCTTCGGCATGACATGCCACTGGATCAAGGAGGACACCTTGGAGAGGAAGTCAGCTGCTTTGGCTTGTACGAGACTGAGAGGACGTCATATCTACGATGTGATTGCTGTCACGTTAATTCAGCACAAAGTGAGGGCCACAGTGACAGACAATGGAAGCATCTTTGTAAAGGCATTCCGGGAGTTCAGTGGAAATACTGCAGCGGAAGATGAGACGGATGATGGAATGAGGTTTGATGATGTGGGTGCGATTCTTAAGAAGGTTGAGCAAGAACTGAACTTTTGTCTCCCTCCACATCAACGTTGTGTGGCAGACACCCTCAACCTCATGGCCACCAATGAGGTGGACAAAGTTGCATCCCAAGGTCCATCACAAAAATTGTGCAGAAGTGCAATGTCAAAATGTTCCAGCATTTGGAACAATGTACACAGGTCCACAATAGCTTCAGAGGCAATAGAGGACATTGCAAGCATGAAAGTAAGTATATCATGTGTGAAGATGGAGCTCAGATTATCGTGCCATCTCCAAACTCATAGCCCTCACAGATGACCAGCTGGGGCAAATCTGTGAAGACCTGGTTGTGAGCAGCAAACTACATCGCAGCTTCTATGGAGAACACACACTCTGAAAATGTTGATGAGGGAGCACAGAACGAGTCAGAAGACAATTTTTTTGTGTTTGGAGGTGCTACAGCAAAGCCAGTGGCACTGCAGAGGATGAGGTGAGGAAGTACCTCGAAGACAAAGACTTTGGACTCCTTGAAATCGTTCCCCACAGTCCGGAACTTGTTTCTGAAGTACAACACTACACTGCCATCCAGTGCCCCAGTTGAGCACCTTTTCAGCTATGTTGGAAAGCTGTTAACCCCTCATCGAAACAGGATGTCTGATGCTCATCTAGAGCATGTCCTCTTGCTGCGATACAACAGCAATTTCTGCCTTCAATCATCTGAGTAGGCTTCAGAGTAGGCCTACTGCAATCAAATGTCTGATATGTGGGGTTATTGCATCTAGCTTCCCTTTTTTGTGTAAACTTAAAAAACTACTTGGTGGACTAAATGTGTGGTTACATTGTGCATGTTGTAAAAAAAAACATCTTCATATTTCTATTTCTCATTTTAATAATTTAGCAGACACTCTTATCCAGACTGACTTACAGTAGTTAATGCATATATATTCATACTTTTTTGTACTGGTGTCCCGTGGGATAAGTGTTTAGCACCATCCATGTCGCTGTGTTACTTAAGCCCTTACTTATACCTGGTTTTAACATGCATCTTTTGTCCTGCACATTGCGTTTGCGCCCACGTTTTTAGACAGGTGTACATGATTAAAAGATGCATTGTAGTCTGACTGTGATCAGATCTTATAGGTGTAAACGGACAAGATCAGGATGAAGGATGCATGTTAGAGGCAGCTATACAGGGCTTAAAACTTCTCTGGGATATTTTGGACGGTAGTGTCCCACCTAACCAACAGCCAGTGAAATTGCAGGGTGCCAAATTCAAAACAACAGAAATCTCATAATAAAAATTCCTCAAACATACAAGTAGTATACATCATTTTAAAGATAAACTTCTCGTTAATCCAGCCAAAGTGTCTGATTTCAAAAAGGATTTACGGCGAAAGCACACCTTGCGATTATGTTAGCTCAGTACATAGCCACAGAAAAACACAGCCATTTTTCCAGCCAAAGAGAGGAGTAACAAAAATCAGAAATATAGTTAAAATTAATCACTAACCTTTGATGATCTTCATCAGATGACCCTCATAGGACTTCATGTTACACAATACACGTATGTTTTGTTCGGAAAAGTTCATATTTATATCTAAAAATCGGAGGTTAGGCGGGACGCTACTGTCCCACTTGGCCAAAAGCCAGAGAAAATGCAGCGCACCAAATTCAAATAAAATACTATAAAAATCAAACTTTCATTAACTCACACATGAAAGATACCAAATTAAAGCTACACTGGTTGTGAATCCAGCCAACATGTCAGAATTCAAATAGGCTTTTCGGCGAAAGCAAACGATGCTATTATCTGAGTTAGCACCATTGTAAACAAAAAGAGATAAGCATATTTCAACCCTGCAGGCGCGACACAAGACGCAGAAATAAAAATATAATTCATGCCTTACCTTTGACGAGCTTCTGTCCAATATGTCCCATAAACATCACAAATGGTCCTTTTGTTCGATTAATTCCGTCGATATATATCCAAAATGTCCATTTATTTGGCGCGTTTGATCCAGAAAAACACCGGTTCCAACTCGTGAAACATGACTACAAAATATCTCAAAAGTTATCTGTAATCTTTGCCAAAACATTTCAAACTACTTTTGTAATACAACTTTAGGTATTTTTTAACGTAAATAATCGATAAAATTGAAGACGGGATGATCTGTGTTCAATACAGGATTAAAACAATCTGTAGCATGCTTTCTGGTCATGCGCCTCTATCTATCTCACTTCAAGTGACCCTGATTCAAAATGGCCGTACTTCTTCATTACACAAAGGAAAAACCCTCAACTAATTTCTGAAGACTGTTGACATCCAGTGGAAGCGGTAGGAACTGCAAGAAGGTCAATAAGAAATCTGTATTCCCAATGAAAATCCATTGAAAAGAGAGGGACCTCAAAAAAATTAAAATCTGAAGGGTTTGTCCTCTGGGTTTCACCTACTAAATAAGTTCTGTTATACTCACAGACATGATTCAAACAGTTTTAGAAACTTCAGAGTGTTTTCTATCCAAATCTACTAACAATGTGCATATTTTATCTTCTGAGGATGAGTAGCTGGCAGTTGAAATTGGGTATGCTTTTCATCCAAACGTGAAAATGCTGCCCCCTATCCTAGAGAAGTTAAACACATTTTTGTCACAATGTTTTGTGATGTGTTCTAATGTGGCTCTGCTTAGTGACTCAAACATTCTGCAATATATGTTGTTAAGTTGGCAATTCTCTGTTTTTTCTTCTTAAGTGTTTTACGGGTGAAGTAACTAAAAGTAATCCGATTACGTTACTGAGTTTAAGTAATCCAAAAGTTACGGCACTGATTACAATTTTAGACAGGTAACAAGTAACTGTAACGGATCACATTTAAAAAGTAACCTACCCAACCCTGTGTGTGTTCGTGCGTGCGAGTGTGTGTGTGTTAGTGAGATAGATAGATTGAGAGAGAAGTAGAGTGGTATGTGTACCACTGAAATAATCAACTCGACTGGCTTGCTGGTATGTTTCTCATTACTTGACAGCTATAGACGCTTAGACTGGAGTACTTCAGATGAATTTCCCTCATGTTGAAGGCCTTAACACTTGAAGGGGTTGATGGGGTTAAGAATAAATAAAAAAACGAAAAAAAGAACTCCCGCTGCTTAGTCTGAAATGTAGACTGTCTATCATTTCCCTTTGATTGGGTCCCTTTTGGACATGTTTTTAAACCTCTTGACGTGTTATTAATAAAACAAACTCTAATAGAAATATCATTCCGCTTATTTTTCAATCAGGCACAGCATCGTGGCAATCTGCAAAGCGTGACTTTAATTAAAGATTGATGGCTAGGCCATTCATCTGAGGCGCTGTTGATCCAGTAATTAAAATGACAAAAAAAGATTTATTTATAGAAATCTGGTTGAACTTGTTTCATTTCCTTGTCAGTATGTCTGATTTTCTGTCTTTTAATGAAGGAAGTAAGCACATGTATTTCTTCCCCTTTTCTACTCAATCAATATAGAACATCAACAGAAGCAATGACTCATATTCCATTTGTGCAATGGACAAAAGCAAGCCTTTCACTTCTTCTGGCAGGAGGAGTTTCCCATCCAAAAGGCCAATGGGATGCCTTTTCTCACAAAAATGCCTTTTCTCAATCAAACTTTTCAAAGAAAAGTTAAGTTTCAATGACCTTAGTTCATCAGTAATCAGAAAGTGAATGAAATACAAAACAAAATAGCTTTGCATTTTTATTTTGGTAAGTAATTATGTAGTCTCTCGGAGTTCGACAAGGGCTCTAATGAGTTCTCAGAGGACCCCTGTTTTATTTGTTTGTTTGTTATTTTTAAGCTTGATTAAGTCCCCTTGTATTTATTTAGCACAATGAAACCACCCGAGATGCAGTGTAAGCTTAACTCAGTTCGGTTCATTCACGGCTATCGAGAAGCAAGCTTCCAGCATTCTATTCGGACATATTATCGCCTTTGTTGTTATGTCTTTGCCTCGTGCTAATCCTGATGATGCTGGGTGTGTTTACTCTATTTGTATTCTACAATGGAGATATCTGGGAAGCATCTCGATGTTACTACACCATGGTATTTCTTAATATACTTAAAACTGTCTTTAGCAAGATGGCACCAACAGAGATGGTCGCCTCGCATCAGGTCCTTAGAAAACTATGCAGTTATTTGTTTTTTAATGTATTATTTAATGTATTATTTCTTACATTGTTAGCCCAGAAAATCTCAAGAGTTATTACATACAGCCGGGAAGAATTATTGGATATAAAAGCAATGTCAACTTACCAGGAGGCTAAAGAAATTTGGCTTGTCATCTAAAACACTCATAAACCTTTACAGATGCGAAAACGAGAGCAACCTGTCGGGCTGTATCACCGACTGGTTCGGCAATTGCACCGCCCTCAACCTCAAGGCTCTCCAGAGGGCACAATGCATCACCGGGGCAAACTACCTACCCTCCAGGACACCTACAGCACCCGATGTCAGAGGAAGGGCAAAAAGATCATCAAGGACAACAACCAGCTGAGCCACTGCCTGTTCACCCCGCTATCATCCAGAAGGTGAGGTCAGTACAGGTGCATCAAAGCTGGGACCGAGAGGCTGATAAACAGCTTCTATCTCAAGGCCATCAGACTGTTAAACAGCCATCACTAACATAGAGATGCTTCTGCCAACATAGAGACTCAAATCTCTGGCCACTTAAATAAACTGACTTAATAAAGGTATCACTAGTCACTTTAAATAACGCCACTTTAATAATGTTTACATAGAGGTATCACTTGTTTATGTGATAATGTTTACATATCCTACATTACTCATCTCATATGTATATACTGTATTCTACACCATCTACTGCATCTTGCCTATGCTGCACCCCATCACTCATCCATATATTTATATGTACATATTCTTATTCATCCCTTTACATTTGTGTGTATTTGTGTGTATAAGGCAGCTGTTGTGAATTTGTTAGATTACATGTTAGGTTTTACTGCACAGTCGGAACTAGAAGCACAAGCATTTCGCTACACTCACATTAACATCTGCTAACCATGTGTATGTGACYAATAAAATTTGATTTGATTTGACTTTTGACTTGGTGGTGAGACAAATGGTGAGGACTAAATGGCGGAGGTATGTCTGAATCTCATCGTTGGCCTTTGGTCAAACATAATAACCTTGGACTTCTCCTGACCTTTTCAAAAGTCTGTCAATAATCCCATTGCACGTGAGTATACTATTTTCTGATTCAGGGATACATAGTTGTTAGAATAGAAAGTGTAGTGTCGTTCATTCATAAGGCAAACTTCGGACGAACAGCATTTTTTCAACAACAACCATTGTTGATTCTCTACCGCGTATAAAACAATGAATTAGCTGAAGAAAGATCTAGACGTGTTGGATTAATGACACTAATGCTCCACCTGTAAATTCCCAACTGGCTGTGTAAATACCCTTACACCACCCACATCGACCGATAGTTACGTGGCCACAGTCCCATTACCTTGCCCTCCAGTAAAGTGTATTTACCATGAGAGAACGGTAGAAATGGGCTTTGGCACAAGGTCCAAGCCAACGAAGAAGAATAAGGATGTAAAAAGATGTATTAAATGATTATAACGACTGATGATATTACCTTTTTCAACAAAAAAAATGACTTCAACAGCGTAATGGTCAAATGGCCTGTGAAGATGACAGACTTATTAAAAGAGAAAGAATTGAGTCATTTCAGTACATTTATCAGTCTGCACATCACACCTACACACACGGTGACTATATACAGTAAATGTTGCTGATCCCAATGATGTCATTTCTTTTTTTTATCCGATTAAGACTCTGGCTCTCAGGAGTGGGAGTTAATTTCAAGAATGACTTGGCAACACAGAGGGGGAAAAGCTAGATGGATTTAAAAACATATTTTTATATAAAAATGAGTTCAATGTAACTGGCCAGGTTTGCACTGACCATGCACGGTAAATGAAATCTCAGGCACGCCACCTATCCCCCTGACGTGATAAATAAGTCACGCATCGTATGATGGATTCTTTTATGAAGTGGACCTACGATAAGATTCAGGAATTCATATTTTCAATCATGTTAATGTGAGGAGATAAACCGGTGAGTTCAGTGTGTCTTCAGGCCAACAGGCTGCCCCATTTTTATATGTCGCAGGGTGAATGGATGGAGTTGCAGTAGTGGAGACATCAGGTAAGTGCCAGTGTAATGGCATGCACAGATGATAGTGCTAAGGGGGTTGTGTGGGCTGAGTGGGGACTGGATAGCGTAAAGACACTTCTGGCTCGTTCTTTTCCGCGTTAGACTATTTATCAGCCGTTTCTCCTTATAATCGGTTGATAGAAATCAGATTTGACTTTGTCTTACTTATTCATTGTTGAATGAGTAATAAACATTGTGTGTGGGGGGGGGGGGGGGGGTGATTTACTGAGAGTTTAAATTCACTATGGGAGAAGTTGATTTATGATAGGATCACATATCCGTAATGAAGTTTCCATTAAACAATTTTATGTGGTCAGGGTAGAAGTCGGACTGAGTATCTGCAAGGTCATTTAGCGTGCTTGCAGTATGCAATTTCAAACGGAGTTGATCGACAACAGCCAGTATGTGGAGAAGTCAAGCAACGGTCCAGGTGAAAAAGATCGTACAGATGAGTGGCGATAGAGAAGGCTGGGTAACTGCAGTCTGTAGGTTTCTAACAGAGCAGAGCTACAGCCAGATAGAGTCCCACACAGACAGAGGAAGAGAGAGAACTGAAGAGAATGAGACAGAGAGGGAGTCAGGGWGTTTTCTATTTCCTTCTCACAAGTTATGACTGTGTCTCCTCTTCCCGTTTTTACTGGTCCCCTAGTAGAGACACTGGCAGCTGTGTGCCATAAACAACAGAACCTACCCCACCACCTCCATCCCCTCACCCCGACACCCGCCCAACTCAAACTCTACAAGCGCTAGCTACCGGGTGCAGATGTGTGCCTCTGTCACCTGAGCCTCGTAATGCCACCTCGTTCTCTTCCTCCATGTGGCCCCTCGGACCAGGCTGGCGTCTGTTGCTGAGATGGAGATGACTCTCCTGGTGAGTCCCTGGCTCTGTCCCTGGCTCTGTTCACTGTCCTCCGATCCAGCACAATGTGACAACTCCACCACTACAGTCATCATGGGCTCAATAACCACCACACAGCCTATCTAGGAGATCATTTCACATAACTGGATACAAATAATGAATTAAGATGAAAGGTTATTTCATAAACTTGGTATTTAGATGATATGTTTGCGGTTAGTCATTGTCAGTGATAGCGACTATTTGCATGCCCTTGTGAAGTTGTTCATTTTAACTTCCCCATGTAGATGGTTATTGAAGACATCTTTCAGAGTTCTTGACATAGCCTACCAAAGAACATTTTCTTACCAAACCTGGTACCACAACTTCTAGCACACACCACTATTGCGTGGTCATTAAAAATGAAAAATGGACTGTTACTAATTTGCATAGCCTCAGAGAGAAATATTAACTTGGCCTGGTCCTCTGGGAGACATTTCCTGAGTGAATTAGACGCCATAATTGTTGTAGTTGCGTAGAAACCTTGCCATTTCTAAATTATTGTTCAACATCCTCATCAGTCAATATTATGACACAATTAATAATTGTAGTCTGTTTTCCCTTAAAAAAATCAATGATGCCCGCCACAACGTTTGAGCAGTTTTTAGCTTTTATTTGTCCTCTAAAACTGTCTTTTGCTAAATGATACTGACCCTTTGAATCTTTTAACAACGCAATCAATAAAGCATGTTCATGTGCAGCTTGCAGAACCATCAGTTTGGGACTTTTGAAAAAATATGCCCGCGGCTGCAGCTTGCTAAGTGCAGAGCGCTAGCACTAAATCTTGGGAGTTAAAGTTTTACTGGGGCGTTATGGGTAAAAATGCCCTGTCAGCCATCTGCCACATTCTCTCCCGACATCCATATTTCCACCACTGCAAAACTCCTGAGAGAGCACAGCACTGCCACCATGGGCCACCCGCCACAATTACAGGGCCTGAGAACTGTGGAATCTTGCAGACACTGACACACGAGAGAGAGAGAGAAGAGAAGAGAAGAGAGAAGAGAAGAAAGTGAAAGAGAGAGAAAGAAAAAAGTGAAAGAGAGAGAGAGAGGAGAGAGAGAGAGAGAGAGAGAGAGAGAGAGAGGAGAGAGAGAGAGAGAGAGAGAGAGAAGAGAAGAGAGAGAAGAGAGAGAGAGAGAGAGAGGAGAGAGAGAGAGAGAGGAGAGAGAGAGAGAGAGAGAGAGAACGGGGGTCAGTCATCTACTCATTTTCCCAAGTCGTTAATGAATAGCGGTGGTGACCCCGTCAGCATGACAAGACTGGCAGTTTAATGTATTACAAACCAGGAAAAGAAAACTCCAATATATAAATAAATAAGAGGCACTAGGAGCCCACTTCCACAGGCCTCAGTAAATGCTAATCATGGCTGATTAACCAGGCCATAATTCCACTGATCCAAAAAGGTTAGCCAGTCAATTGTGCAAAATTAGCTCTTTCTCACGTGTCCCTTCACATTTACGAACGGCAGGCAGAACGAATATAAAGCCTGACTCAAAGTAATACCTCCCTGGCTGGATCTTGGCACATTTCTCTGGTACATTTATGAAATGTACCAGAGAATTGAGACATACAGCACATCTTACGTTCTCTCTTGTTCTTTGTTTCTCCCCCTCTCATCTGTAAGAGCTGGATGTCTTCCAAATCGAGCTAAAAACATGTTTTTTTCTACTTGAGTGTTGATCAAAAACACTCACATGTTACAGCCTTGATAGGCATGAGTCTCTTTTGAACACAACACGGATAACGCCATAGTTATTGAGCCTTTGAAATCACATGAGTGACGGCCTCAGCTGAATTTGTATTCTTAATTAGTAATCAAATTGAAATGTGTCTCCCTCTACAGTGATGTTGTTGTATAAAACAACGCAGCGCCTTATTAAAATACTATTATAGTAATGATGCCATAGTTACAAAAAAATGGATAACAACCTTTGATATTGCCATCTTCAATAAGCTGAGTTACATAAGTTCACTTCAAATAGCGTCATTGTTGTTGTAATGCTTTATGATATTTTCACTGATCTCAGGCCAGAACCACTGCTCAGTACTATTCCCATTGTCCTCAGTTAAAGTATACATTCCCTGGGCCTGATGTTACATTGGGGGGGGCTGCTAGCTTGGACTCACCACTGAGATATGAGCTCAGGAGGGCTGTGTTTGTCCATAAATTCGACTGAGGGAAACAGAGGCACCTTGTACATGTACTACGACTCATCAGGGTCTGCGGCTAACGCCAGTCGCTGTCGACAACACATGCATATGCCTCTCGCCTGTACAGGAAAGAATTAGTGAGCTAAGCACTGGTAAATCACCTGGCCTGTAGATCTCTCTTCCTGTAGCTGAGAGGGGAAAAACATGGAGGGGGAGTTCACCGTGTGGTGGGACGGGACGGGATGGGAGGCGGAGTAGGGGGGGGGAGAAAGAGAACAGGCACAGACACATGTCATCGGTGGGCACTAGTAAATCTTCACAGGGTGATCGAGTGCAAGAACATTGTGCCGTTAGGAGTCTGAGGAAGAAAAAAATAAGAAGCTCATCTGGTGTTTATCTAAGCACTGTGGAAGATAAAAGAGATATTCTTTCCCATCAGTGGACTAAGTGTTTCATTTCTACAATCGGAAACAGACAGGAATCATAAATCCCATTATGACATTCTTAAAAGGACACTTGATATCTGCTAAACAACCAAGGTATTAATTGATATCACAATACCTCAGGCTACATTGCAATGCTAAGCAACTGCAAATGATGTTCTAGGTCCCTAGTTCAGTTTGTGAAATGTGATGCAACTGTAATGTAAGGACTATTCATTACTGTCAACTGTCAATCACAGTATATGAAATTATCATGTTATGAAATGATCTGTCTCGATAAAATTATCATTTTAAGTCATATCTTTGTGCTGTCCAATTATTTTCTAAACATTGGCTTCTTTCTAAGAATGATTGAGCTGCTTCCTGACGTGAGCATTATTGTTTCCTAAACTACTTCTTATCAAAGTGCAAAAGTCTCGATTACTTTTACTAACGGCAGAGGAAGACAACAAGGTTTCGTCGTCTAACTTCACCTCCACACGGTGTTGTCTGTGTTTGAGTTGAGTGGTAAGCTGGTGCAGGAATCTCCCTGGGGTGACATTACCCACGCCCAAAATAAAGACATAGCTTCACAATTACCCTTCATTAGGGAAACAGGGCATCCATGTGGATGTTTAGAGCCTAGATGAAAGTGGATTCAAAGGGGAGGGCTTTTAAAACTGACCAAAAACACTAACATATGGGTGCTTTGACAGATTCCTGGACTCAGTTCAATGCACAAAGGTTTAGTCTTGTTTTGAGGCTTACTTTTTCCATAATACATCAGACTCAACTGCATTGAAATAAGTTCTTATCCTTTTATGGCTAACATAAAATGTGTGTACGTGCATCTTACATCAATTGAAGTTCTACCTCCCTGCTTTTGACTAAGTTCTGAGGTCTCGAAACCCAAACCTGTTCTGTTCGTATGGGAGAGTGGGGTAGACAAGCTCCCTCCCTGGCTACACCCATCCTGTCTAACGTCTTACATTGGTTGTGCACCCAACCAGCTTTGCAACAGTCAAACAAACACTGAAGCTTGTCTGTGTTCTGTGAGGAGAATTAGTAAAAGCTTGTTCACTTCCCATGTCTGCTATGTGCTCATGCAGCTGACACCGCAGCAGTTACATTTTGATGTGTATATATTTTTACAGGGCTGTTGTTATTAACACAGCGTTGGTTCTAGTCTCAGAGCGCTGTTCTGTTTCAGAGTTGAGCTGACAGAATGCTCTCTAGTGAACTGAGGGCTGCTAAGGAATGGATGGGGATGCTGTCATGGATTCTTGTCATGTGTCCGATAATTAAAAATCWGATTTATTGACGTGCATCAACAATCGCAATGGGGCTTGCTTCTCTGTGATGTTCATCCTTCCCCCGGCTAAATTTACTTGATGAAAAAAAAGAAGAAATGAATGATGAAAAAAGAGGCCCTCGTTTTCTCACCCCCTGTCACCCCTCCCATCCAACCCCCCTCGGCTGGTCTGTCACTCAGCTGCCGTGGCAACCAGAGCAGACAGCAAACAGAAGCCCTAGCCAGCCAAGCTCCACTTCAGTTTATTCTAATATTTATTGCCACCCAGAAAATGAACATGATACAGCTGAAGGAAGTGTGCGCGAATGCTGGGAGTGGTGGGATTCCTCCTAACACCAGCTTATACTGAAACCCAGAGGCACACAGACTGGAAGGATACAAGACCTCGTTCTTAAGTTTTCACGATGAAAATGTATTTACAAGACCAACTGTTTGTATAATCATTTGTATATAATCCTGATAAAAAAGACGTGTTAATCAAAACCAGAATGGATAGAGATGGCTATTACTGTCACATCTGGGTTGTTCATTTTGGACCTGTGCCCATTTCTGTTGTACTTTTCCACTCAGTCACATCTATCATAGAGTAGAGCAGTAGATATCTCTCTGCAAGTCTATTAAAGTTGCTTGAGTGAATATAAAGTTTGCACCCACTGTGATATCTGTGAGGGTGGGTGTTATGTGGCACAGGGCTATGCTGTTCAGGTGTTTCTCTCGCTCTCTCGTTGGGCAGGCCTGAGACAGCCTTAAGCCAGCTGTCAGCTCATCACGCTGTACAGGTCCAGCCTGCTGACGGGCTGTGGTGCTGAGGCCTGGGCTGATGACACCTTCATGCCCCAGCGAGACAGCCTGATCCAGACAGGCGTCAGAAAACACTCAGTCCCCCTCAGCGTTCGCAACACACACACACATACACGGCATACAAAGGCAAATATAACAGCAGACAGTGGACAAGCACACACACAAGCAAACACCCACCATTATATGCTTATTGCTGTCCATCGATGTTAATGTTGAAGATCCAGCCTATTTTTGATTTGACTGTGTCTTATGTGAAGTCATCGAAGACTGCGTACAACACAAAATAGACTCGGTTTCAACAGCAAAACATGGCGCTTAGTTAGTTTGACAACTAAACCCCCTCTGGTTCGTATTCAATTATCAAAAACACGTCCTCTGTTTGTTACCCCCAGTGTTGAACAGATAAACTCACACTGCATCAATAGAACAAGCACAACACAACTGCTAACAATCAAGCACAGCTCACAATGCTGAATGGCTTGCCAGGCCCYTGAAGGAAAGAGCTGCTGATGTTTGGCTGATGGACTTTGGCTCGGGACTCTAAAGCTTTTTTAACTGTCTCTCCAAGSGACTGAGACTGCGATTGTGCTGTTCATGTTTGTATGTTCGGTTCTGCGTACACCCTTGTGTGTGTGTGTTTCTCTTTTAAAGACAACCATGTGACGTCAGCGTGTCTTACAAACACACACATCCCTGTGGCAGCCACACTCTCCTCCCTCTTGGAAGCCACCAAATGATGACTGCTTTGGGCCCTCCCTCTCTGTCTCCATATCGCTTTCACATTCTCTTCCACTCCTCCCCCTCTGTATCTTTCGCTCTATATCCCTCATCTCCCTCTCATTTCTCTCTCTTCCTCCCTCCCTCTTTCCTTCTCTCTTTCCCTCTCGTCCTCTGTGAGTGTTGCAGCCCTCCCCTCTCTCTCCCATACGGTGTCCAGCAGATGAGCCTGATTCGTTTTGGGATGCAGCCAAAGACAGGGAGCGGAGAGGCACCCCACGGCGTGGAGCTGAATTGTCCTCGGCAGATACGAGGAGATTACCTTGCTGGGGCTGTAACGCTGGCCTGTTTTTATGTCTCACAAAGCCTCTGGCTTAAGCTACTCATACCTAGAACGCTTTTTCACAGCCAAAACAACTTATCTGAAGACCGTTCGCCGTTACAGTGTGTTGCCTTGACATTTGAAGGCTGGACTTTTCCAAACCTGTCCCCTCCCATCATGCACTACGCTTGTTTCGTCCTGATTGTTATTCCTATGTTTCAGAGACTGAGAATTTGCATCAATTCTAGCGTGATTTGATTTCACTTGGAGTGTTCAAGTGTCTAAAGAGTGTCTCAAAATCTATTCTCAAGACAGAAGATACTGAGTGGCATTATTGCACCAGTCACTCCAATATACATTCGAAAAGTATTCAGACCCTGTAAAATGTCCACATTTTGTGACGTTAACAGCCTTGTTCTAAAATTGATTAAATCGTTTTTCCCCCCCTTATCAAACTACTCACAATACCCCATAATGACAAAGAAAAAAACGTTTTTATATTTTTGGGAACTGTATTAAAAATAAAAACACTGAAATATTACATTTACAGTGGGGAGAACAAGTATTTGATACACTGCCGATTTTGTAGGTTTTCCTACTTATAAAGCATGAAGAGGTCTGTCATTTTTTTTATCATAGGTACACTTCAACTGTGAGAGACGGAATCTAAGACAAAAATCCAGAAAATCACATTGTATGATTTTTAAGTAATTAATTTGCATTTTATTGGCTTTTAATAACATAACAAAATGTGGCAAAGGGAAGGGGTCTGAATACTTTCCGAAGGCACTGTACTACTTGCTTTCTGTTTTGTGTTTGTCAACAGAGAGGCTTTAATTTGCCACTTTGTGAAGACGTTCCGTTTTCAATCTATATGAAGAACATGATTGGCTAACTCCTCGGCAACAGAATGGAAACAAGCACATCACTAACCTCTGTTCACTTTTAATGGCCTCTTCCTGCTTTTATTTTACACAGGAGAGGCTCCAAACAGTCTCCTCAGCATTTCCATCTCTCCTTCTGCTATTACTCCTACCTGTTTTATTCCCCTTTAACTGTGTTCGCTAAAGTCGTTAACTGATTAAGCGGTTTAATTAGACCCAGTTGTGTAGTGGTGCAGACTCTGAAGCTAAGATAGAGGAAGACAGGAGAATACATTGTAGAATGTCAGATCCTTCAGTTGCTCCGGTTTTGTTATGTCACTCCTTTTGTGGTATCACTATTGAGAGCATGTCAACGTCTATCTAAGCACTGATGGAACGGTCTCGATGCTCTGTCCCAAGCAGATAAACAGAGTGGCAGGATCTCAAAGTAAGAAAGGCAGATCCGACCTTCGAAGTAAACAAAACAACTAACTGGGGGATGATATTGGGGCGTGAAAATTATTTTTAATGACCTCACTGACTGAGCCACTGCAGCCACCGCTGTTGGGTCTCTCACACCTCCAGCGGGAGTCTTTGGATGGGGGACAAGATGGTATTATAGGTGATATGTCCAAGCTGGTCCGTGAAGCCAGGGACTGGATTACACACATAAATCCCCCCCCCACTCAGCAGGGGGGCAAATAGCCAACAAAATCCCCCTTCCTAGCCTTCCTTTGGTCCCTCTCTGCTGTGTGCGGCTCTGGATTCAAACGGCTTGTCCGCCGTGTGAACATATATCTCTGTAGAGCAGGACTGCTACATACTGTATGGGTACTGCAGGGCTATTCTGTTTACTGATACAGTCCCCTGAATCTCTGTCAATGAAAGACACAGACCGTTTCTCATCCTTAGGCCACCCATGTGGGCTTGTGCTATTACATCCCTCCACCCACCACCACACACACACACACTCGAACGCACGCATACACACACATACAGTAGGCTATATAGAAAACAGCATGGCTGCACATACCTAATGTCGATTAAGCGTTGTTCAGCTTTGTTGTGAGAAAGGTTAATGATGTTTTTGTTATCACGCTTGTCAACACTGCCCCTAGTGTCCTGTGTGATTACTCTACTTGAATGTCTGACTTCCTATCAGTCCCTCAACAATGTACCTGCCATAGCCTGGAGATATCTGCACATACGGGTCTCCCTTCATATACTGTAATGGGCCAGTGTGAGTTCATGCCTGTTTCTAGTGTGCATGAGGTTAGTATCAGGAGGTAGAGCCACAGAGTGGATGACAATGGCAGCTGATATACCCTTCGACTTCTTAAGTGGGTGCAAGTCTGTGTCAGAGAGAACTGGGCGGGGTCATCTTACAATACTAAACACTAAAGATGACCCCTAGAGGCCTTTATGAACAAACAAGTAATGAAGTACATATGCTTATAGAGGTCGGTCTAAGGGACAATAAGGAATATCAGGATTTCTACTAATTTGCCATCAAGGATAAATTAGTAGTTGTGGTAGATGTAGCAGTAGTAGTAGTAGTAGCAGCAGTAAACTCAGCAAAAAAGAAACGTCCCTTTTTCAGGACCCTGTCTTTCAAAGATAATTTGTAAAAATCCAAATAACTTCACAGATCTTCATTGTAAAGGGTTTAAACACTATTTCCCATGCGTGTTCAATGAACCATAAACAATTAATGAACATGCACCTGTGGAACGGTCATGAAGACACTAACAGCTTACAGACGGTAGGCAATTAAAGTCACAGTTATGAAAACTTAGGACACAAAAGAGGCCTTTCTACTGACTCTGAAAAACACCAAAAGAAAGATGCCCAAGGTCCCTGCTCATCTGCGTGAACGTGCCTTAGGCATGCTGCAAGGAGGCATGAGGACTGCAGATGTGGCCAGGGCAATAAATTGCAATGTCCGTACTGTGAGATGCCTAAGACAGTGCTACAGGGACAGGGCGGACAGCAGATCGTCCTCGCAGTGGCAGACCACAAGTAACAACACCTGCACAGGATCGGTACATCTGAACATCACACCTACGGGACAGGTACAGGATGGTAACAACTGCCCGAGTTACACCAGAAATGCACAATCCCTCCATCAGTGCTCATACTGTACGCAATAGGCTGAGAGAGGCTGGACTGAGGGCTTGTAGGCCTGTTGTAATGCAGGTCCTCACCAGACATCACTGGCAACAACATCGCCTATGGGCACAAACCCACCGTCGCTGGACCAGACAGGACTGGCAAAAAGTGCTCTTCACTGACGAGTCCGGTTTTGTTTTACCAGGGGTGATGTTGGATTCGCGTTTATCGTTCTATGCGTGATTTCCTGCAAGACAGGAATGTCAGGTGTCTGCCATGGCCAGCGAAGAGCCCGGATCTCAATCCCATTGAGCATGTCTGGGACCTGTTGGATCGGAGGGTGAGCTAGGCCATTCCCCCAGAAATGTCCGGGAACTTGCAGGTGCCTTGGTGGAAGAGTGGGTAACATCTCACAGCAAAATCTGGGAAATCTGGTGCAGTCCATGAGGAGGAGATGCACTGCAGTACTTAATGCAGCTGGTGGCCACACCAGATACTGACTGTACTTTTGATTTTGACCCCCCTCCCTTTGTTCAGGGACACATTATTCAATTTCTGTAAGTCACATGTCTATGGAACTTGTTCAGTTTATGTCTCAGTTGTTGACTCTTGTATGTTCATACAAATATTTACACATGTAAGTTTGCTGAAATAAACGCATTTGACAGTGAGAGGACATTTATTTTTTTGCTGAGTTTAGTTGTAGTAGTTGTAGTAGTAGAGTAGTAATATTTGTTAACATTGTGCTGATTCGGGGAATATAGCAACATGTTTAATTTCAGAGAAGCAGACAATGCTATATAATTTTTCATTCTGTCTCGCTGCATATAAAAAATTATCAAAATGAATCAAATGGAAAAAGCAGCAAATGATTATCTAAATGATGGCTGCCGGTTTGGGGAGTTTTATTTGACAGCTGAGAGCAGTATCTTTTATGGAGAACAAGAGAAAAGAGACAGGGAGAGAAAGAAAGACGAGGAAGGAGAAATGGAGCAGAGGCGACAATGAGGTGGTTTAAGGGCCAAATGTTTCATTACACACACAGGGAGGAGAGGCAGTCTACTCTCAGATTTGGCATCAAGCATGCCTCCCATTACGCAGAAAATAGTGATCAATGATGATCACTCAACTGCTACAGCACACACACACCACACAACACACACACACACACACACAACACACACAACACACACACACACACACACACACACACAACACAC
The DNA here is from genome assembly GCF_002910315.2 of Salvelinus sp. IW2-2015. Lineage (NCBI taxonomy): Eukaryota > Metazoa > Chordata > Actinopteri > Salmoniformes > Salmonidae > Salvelinus > Salvelinus sp. IW2-2015. The sequence continues at coordinate 10,568,007 of NC_036850.1, forward strand.
ACACACACACACACACACACCACACACACACACACACACACACACACACACACACACACACACACACACACACACACACATCAATACATGCCAAAGACTCACAAAACCATATAACGTTCTGACACACAATCATGCGTATACACTCCATACACACACACACACATACACACCACACACACATACACACCACACACACAGACCGACAGAGAGACAAGAGAGCAGACAGAGCATGACATTTAAAGGAAAAGCTGACATTGACTCCATCACTGTCACTGCGCCTGCCATAAAGCAGCTGCAAATATTAAAACATTTTTCATCTGCGCTATATTATTGCACCAGAAATTTTTTTCCTCGTTTGATACTCAGCTGAAGTGCTGCAGCGCTCCCCGGAGACTGCAAGCTGTTACCAAGGCTTCCTAACATATTGG